>NW_020799114.1:419120-421936 GCF_003259725.1 Athene cunicularia | reverse complement strand
GTATAAGAGACAGGGGCTGCCACGGGATGTTCTTCCCGCACGCGTATCCCTGGCTGCGTGCTCCTTGCGTGGCGCGAGCGCTGGGGGAGCCCCGGGCCCCGACCCGCTGGTTTAACGGCCCCGGAGGGAACCCCTCGAACCCCCGCGCGCCGCCCGCCCGGCTGGCAGCGGGGCTTGGCACCTCGCGTTCCCAGGAAAAGACTTTTCCCCGTGGCTGCTGTAAAACCCAAAAGGAGAATCATCTTATTTTTTAATCTTTTTCTCAGATTGTGGGAGAATTGCAGAACGCCGAGGCCCCCTCCCCCTCCGGCGAGGCGGTAGGGATTGGATCAGACGATACAGAGTGAGCATGCTGAGAGTGAATCCATTTTCTCTCCTCCATCTCCCCAGAATAAATTAGAATTTGCCTGATTTAATAAAATGGCTTCATCTCTCTGCCATCTTTTCTATCTCCCATGCGTTTCATCCCCACCCCCACTGCAAAATAATAGATCTCGGCTGCGTAGCGTCCTGTTGGAGGCTGCAATTTAACATGTAGGGTACGTCTGCGGGCGTCTGCACGCGCAGCCTGCAGGAGGGTCCGGCGCTGAAAGTGCACAGGATTTGTCCCTGTATCTCCATTTCCTTATTGTAAACTGTGATAGTTATAATTGCTGTCGAGGTCAGTGTAATTTACTGTCCATCTGTCATTAACCTGACCTCGCGGGTGGATGTGACTGCCATGCAGATATTGTTTGGGGACTGGGAGGGGTTAGGGATAGAAATTTTACAGCACAAATTTGCCCCAGCCACTTTTCTCTTTAATTGGCACGTATTTGTCTATGCATAGAGTGGAACTGTAGCTCCTTGCCGCAGACTGAGAGGAGGGGTTATTGTTAGAATTTAGATGGTTTCACTACAGCTGAACCTTTTTCTCTCACTTGAATCTGGTGGTTTAATTTCTGTTTCCTAGGTTGATTTTTTCCTTTCCGTTCTGACACTAATTATGCCAGGCGCATTGGGAGCGGTTGCTGCTGAGAGGTACCCAGCTAAGTGTTAAGAAAGGTTTTAAAAACAGACTGAACTCTTTCTTAATGAGGCTCAATCGTGCTCTCCTCCGGGTGGTTTTGTTTTGCTGATCTGTCAGTTTTTCGAGGATTTAATTGCACTTTTTTCATATTAGTCTTTGAAATGGGGCTAAGCAGCTTTCTGTAAAATAAAATATAAAGAAGGAGAGATGTTACTGGCTTTCCTATTTTCTTGCTTTGCTTTCATCACTCTGGGATCATCATCTGCCACTGACTCCTGGGACCCAACAGTAGTAAAGAACAAAATTTATGAGAGCAGCAAATGAAATGGCAGGCTAGACTGCTATGGTGGCTCCAAAATTGTAAACCCTTGCAGGCAATTTGCTTTGCCTCCCTGCTCCTTCAGTCTGGCTCCTGTCGTGTCGCTGCTCATGCTAATCCTAGAAGACCTTCCAAATGTTTATTTTGGAGCAAGAAGTAGGAGGCGAAGGAGGGTCGAGGAGTGCTGAGGTGACTTGTCCAGTGTAGCTCATTTCCTGCAGAAATGACACAAAAATGCTTCGGAAGCGAGCGCTGCTGTGAAGCTCTGGAACAGCCGGAGACTCCCAGAGCAGCGGAGGTTGGCAAGGAGCTCTGGAGGTCACCTAGCCCCGCGCCTGGCTCCGAGCCGGGCCAGCTCCGGCACTGGCCCAGGACCATCTCCCCTGGGGACGGAGGCTCCCGGGTGCCGTGGGCCCGTGCCGGGGCTCCAGCTCCTCAGGAGCCGGGTGTCCAGGGAAGGGATGCGGAGGAGATGATACTGGGATAGGAAGATGCAGGAGAAAGGAGGCGGGTGTATCCGCGATGCTGTTATCTTTATGTTGTAGAAAAACATGTTTGAAGCAATCAGCATGGAATTCTTAATTGCTTCACTTACTTCTGCTCTCCTCGTGGGACAGATTGTACAAATGCAGGAGCTGCCAGGACCCTCATGTTAGCGCACTGTCCCTGCTGTACACACTATTTTTAACTAGCGCTTTGTTTTGCAAAGATGCACAAAGCTGCTGCTTTTTATTCCCAAAGATGCTAATAAACAGCAGAGGCAGTAAGAGCTTCCCGATCTGCCTGACAGTGACTCTGCTTTCTTAGCTTGCAATTCATTTTCCCTTCTCTTGGCATTTACATTTCCCTTTTTCCACTTTCTCTTCCTTTCTTTTAGCTTTGGTTCTCTTCTCCAACTTTATTTTTATTCACGTTTATCCCTTAAATATTTAAGTCTCTTACTTCTAGTCTCAGCCTAACAAAAATACTGTTTTCCTTTCTCCATTTAGATGTGTGCCTGCCTGCCTTCCTCTTTCTGTTTCCAGCACACCTCTCATGAGGATGTAAAATCCAAGAACCAGATCTTTGAGATTTCAAAATAAAATAAAAGTAAACTCTGCTTTAAAAACACTTTAGCAGGAAAGCCAGGCTAATTGTAAATCAATGAGTCTTAAAATGCAGCATTGATCTCCAGTTAGAAGTTTGAAGGGGAAAGCAGTAATTACTGCACTGAAGGTGGATTTTTTTTCTCTTAGTAAGTTCTGGGCAGAAGGAAGGCTCATTAGGGCAGCACTTCGGAATCTGAGTAATTAGTTTAAAAAGTACTTTTGTGGTGTTATTCCCATGGCTAGAAATTATTGGAGTCTTCACAGATTTATAGTTCAGCTCTGATAAGATTTGATTTATTATCGTGTTTGGCGGGGAAGATCCTTCCTACATAATCACCTGGGCGAAGCGCCGGCGCGGGGATCGGTGCGGGGGGATCGCCGTGGGCACGCGGGGCTGCCA
>NW_020799114.1:405639-419070 GCF_003259725.1 Athene cunicularia | reverse complement strand
GGGGGGTGGCCTGAGGGGGACGGGGGGCGATGGCTGGAGAGCCCCGGGGGGAGAGGGGCTGTCGGCTGCAGCTCGCCTGCTGCCAGGGCGAGTGCCCGCCTGAGCCCTCGTGGCCAGAAGGCAGTTCATGTGTGCCCTAAAGCTTGTAGGTTTATATTTTTTCCAAATTCTTTTGTTAGATTTAGCAATTATATCTCTAGATACTCTCATTAACCTTAATTATCTAATCCCTTTTGTGAATATTGCTGAATTCTTGGCCACAGCAACATCCTGTGACAGTGATTTCCACAATCTAATTACCAAGTCTAATTCTATAGGAAAAAGTGTTTGTTTCACCTGCGAGGTCCCGCGGATCCATTAGCCGCTGGGTTTCCTGCACTTACACAGCTGCCCAGGCAGAACCGAGGAGGTCAGCAGCTGGGGAGAGGGACGGGGGTCGGGAGCACTGAGCAGCATGCTGATATTTCCATCTGCCTCTGCGGCTGCAGAAACGTTTACCAGGCTTAGCACCACCGTGCAAATGCTGCTCCGAAGGCAAACAAAACCTGCGGTGTCAAGGCGATTGATGCGGCTCGTCCCTGCGCCCCTCGTGCTCCTCCCGGGCAGCGAGCTGATGGCCCTGGGCACCATCGTCTCCCCGGCTGCAGGATCCCGGCGCACGGTGGGCGCAGAGGGTAACCCCCAGTCCCCGGGTCGTGTCAGCTGGGAGTTCAGCCGCCGGACGCTGAAATCGGGTGCGATCGCTACCGAGCAAAACCACACCCGAGCGGGATGGGGCTGGAGCTCTTTCTGAGCGTGCTGCTGTTGAAATCTGTTTGGCCAACATCAATGGAAAACAGAGAGGACGAAGCCTCTGTCACAGAGTAGGGGCTCTTACTCCTTGTGAAAGTTATTTGCCTCCTGTTAATTAACTGAAAGTCCCTTCTTGCTCATGGAGAAACAGCTCAGAAAATCTCTCTCAGCCTTCGTCAACCCAGTACCAGTTCTGTGCTCTTTCGCCGGGTTGTTGCCTTTGCCACCTTCCCCAGGGAAGCAGGGCTGATCTCAGTTTCTGTCCGGGGAGGTTTGGGTCCTGTGATCTGGGCAAGGGGCATGTTGTATTACCCCAGGACTGGGAGGAGCGTGGCAGCCGAGCCTGCCAGGCTCCTGCAGGACCATGTAACGTTCCCCATCTATTTCCCAGCATCAGCTACTTCTGCATGTGAGCAGCACAAGTCCTGCTCTGCTCTTCCAGGTCGAGGCTGGTGGAACGATGCGGGCAGCGGCCGGGATGTGGCTGCCTGCAGACCCGCCGGACAGCGCTGCGTAAGGTGCCGAATCGTCCAGGTTCACTCTGGAAGGTGCAGTGGGGCAGAAATATTAAGGGCTTACGGTTCTCTGACAAAACCATGCTAATTGTGGGGAACTGACCCTGTAATTAAAATTAATCCGTGTGCAGGGAGGCTTTCTGGCGTGGCTCTTGAGCCCATGCCTGTCCTTTGGGAGTGGGTTTGTACTCCTGCCTGTCTCTCCGGTGTGGTAAACAGGGGGAGTTGTACAGTCTGACTTCTTAATCTGACACCTCTAGCTGTCCTACTTGCGTAACTCGATAAATATTTTTACAGAAATGATGTAGTTTGCAGTGACTGTTATAGATCTGATTCTACAAGGGAGGGAGGAAAGGGGAAGGTCTCTGGAGGCAGAAAACCCTTGTGTGGCAGAAAGCCTGCTGGGAAGTCAGCTCAAGAAGAATTAGAAACCGTTTAAATAAATGCTTACTTGACATGACTCTGTCTTCCACAGTCTAACAAGCAGGGAAGCGAATGGCAGCCGCTGGCCAGAAATTGATTGCATTAATTGATATGCCAATAAGAGAGCTTGTTACATCCGCCATTGGTTAGGAGGCCGGCTAACAAGTCCCGCTGATCAATGGAACCAATAAAGATTTCATCCATTAATGAGCAACATGGTAATTAATGTTATCCATAAACCAATTAGCCTGGGTAGCTAATGTGCTGGTTAGCACAGTGAGTGGCAGGGCCGCGGGTGCGCACGGGCCGGCCATCCGGTGCGAAGAGGCCATGGCCCCTGCGGGCCTCCCCGGGAGGAGGGCAGTCGGGAGGATGGCTGCTGGGACGGGCCCTTTTTGCTGGGAAGGGACACTTTTCTCTAGGTTATGAGGCAAGTTCGGTGATTTTTTATTTTTTTTTCCCTTTGGGTAGCACACGAGGACCGTTTCCATCTCGGAGGTGTTTCCGGAGGTGTGCGGGTTGACGTAGCTGCTGTTGCGATGGCAGGACGCGGTGTTGGGTTCCCCGTGCCGCGTGTTGGAGCCGCTCGCACGCTCCGCCGGGAGCCCGGCCTGCTCCAACCACCTGGCCGAGCGGCTCTGCGCGTTAGCCCGCTCCTCGCCACCCGTGTGAATTAACTGCCTTAGCGCAGAAAACAGCGTGTTGAAGGCTCTTGTCTAAAACCACTTACAGCGGGGCTGCCTGGAGTTGCTGGCCGCTGGCTGCTGGTGGGGCTCAGACTGGTATCAGAACAACCCCTCTGGACTGGGGGTGCTGGGGGCAGCCCTGCCTGCACTGCTGCCTGCAGAGCTCAGAGTTTGTGAGGTGCTGACCTGTGTGCCAGGGGGCAAAACACCCGCAGCCGGGGGGAAACGTGCCCCTGCAAGTCTGCGGGTGGGAAAGGGGCCCTGGGGGGCTCCGCGGGTGCTGGCCCCTCTCCGGGAGACTGGGCAGGAGGAGCAGGAGCAGCCCCAGAGGCACTGGGCAGCATCCGCCCCGCCATTCGCTGCGGAGGTACCTCGCGTTGTTAGATATTGACCCTGGGAGACCCCTTGTGGATTCCCTAATTGAAAATTAATACCAGATCAATGCCATGGGCAATTTGCATATTGATCATAAACAACTTTGAAGGCACCAAGTGCGTGTTGGATCAATAGAGCTCTCGAGCAGGCTGCAGTGGGAGCGCGGCCCCCGTGCCACGCTGCGAGAGGTTAATGCTGGGAACTTCGGCAACGGCTCTGTGCCGGCAGTGGTGGCGGCAGCCCTGCCAGGCTGGGTCTGTGGCATAGAACCAACGGCCTTTTCCTATGGTTCACATTGGAAGGGGGGCTAGGGAAAGTGCTTTTGTTTGTTTTAAAACAAAGAAACGAAGGCCAGGAGTGTTCCACGGTGAGGGCGACGCTGCTGTGGGCACTCAGCCCTGGGGGCCCTCGCAGCCACCCTCAGCTTGGTCCCTCCATCCCCTCTCTCCTGTGGTGTGCAGCCTGTCATGCTTCTTTTAAACAGGGCTTCCAAAAGCAGGAGTGGTGTTTTTCTGTGGACACCATAAGTGGGGTTTTTTTGTGTTTTGTTTTATATTTAGATTCATTCTGTCTACTTGGCACTTCGCATGGTATTTCAGAATGGTCTCAGGTTGAAGGGAACAAATAATTCAGATCAAACTCCAATTAAAAAAACAAAAACAGAAACGTGATCTGAAAATACCTGAAGCACCCTTGGAAGCCCTCCATTAAAGAGGGATACGCGTGAGCAGTAAGAGATCAAGCATATGGACGGGCGCTGCTTCGTCCGCCCGCTCCCGAGCACGTGCCGGTTGGGTGGGCCCCCCCGGGAAGCCGCATCCGAACCGCCCGTAACCCGGAGTCGCCCGCGGGTGGGGAGCGGAGGGGCGGGCAGGGCTGGGAACCCACTGCCCCGACTTGCCGCCTCTTTGCAGAGCAGCGGAGGCCGCTTGCGCGCAGCCGGCGGCTCCGGGAAGTCGCTGTGCATCTGATTAGCGCATTACTGAGCTTTCATTGACTCGCCTGCGCCGCGCTGATGAACTGAGACTGGGGACAAGCGCTCGTAATTGAGAGAAATAAATTCTTATCACAGGCCTCTGCTGGAGCTGCCACCTGTGCGTGCGCCTTGGCCCAGGTTTCAGGAGCGTTTCGAATCCCTGGAGCGCCCGGCTCTCCCTCGCTAGCGTCTGGGGAGGCCGAGCGCAGGCACTGCGGGCACCGAGGAGTGTCCCGGGGCGACCGAAGGCTCGGTCCCACAGGCCATGACCAGCCAGGGCTGACCAACCGCAGGCCTGGCAGCTTGTGAGCCACGAGCACCTCCAGCATCTCCTTGGGAGCCTCCCCCGGCTCGTCCCTTCTCCCTGGTTCTCCGCGCTCCCCTCAGGGTTAGAGCAGCCGTTCTGCACCCTCAGGCTTATCTCAGATTGGATGGCGAGTGAAAGATCCTGCCCTGATGTATGACAGGGCACAGGGGCATCATAGGGGAAGGTGGCTTGTCTTGCTGCAAAAAAAAATGATAAAGATACAGTTTCTCTGAGAAGAAACCCATCTCCTGTTTTAAACTAAAAGAAAAAAGGAAGTCCAGGGGTGAGCAGGGCTCTGGAACTTGGATGCGTGGCGGGGACGTGCCGGGCAGCGCTCCCTCCCGGCTGTGCCGGAGCCATGCCCACGTTCCCTTGGCTATTAGCAGCCCCCGTAATTTTGCCCGTTCCTCTGGTCTGCGGAGCAGGCTGCCTCCCTTAATGCAGCCCCGGTGGTGGGGAGGCGGATAGAAAGGCTTCACTTGACATTCGCTGACCTCCCGGGTGCAGCTGAATGCCGGAGAGTCAGGGCTGAGATTGCAGTCGCTTTCAATTACTCGAAGCCAAGAGAGGTGGAGAAAAAGGGCCTGTTGGCTCCAGGAAGCTGAAATGTTCCGCTGCTGAAAGCTTGTTAGTACAAGGGGAAAAGCAATTACTGACGTTCTGCCAGAGCCACTAACCCAAACCTGGGGAAGGGGCAGCTCAGCCCCTGGGCGCGGCCGTCTGCCTCGGGGGGTGACGTGGGGCTCCTCGGGGCTGACCTCGGGGCTGTGGAGCCGGGAGCTCTCTGGGTGTTCGCGGTGCGCCGAGAGCGTGCGCAGGGCATCCGCTGCCTCTGCCCGTCAGCAGAGGGGTGAGGCCACGGCTGCTCACGCCGAGAAGCTCTGGCATTGCAGCTCCCTCCCAGGCTGGTGGTTTTGTCTGGTTGGTCCGTGGAGGTGGCGACTTCTGGTGACCAACGTGTCAGAACCGCTCGGCTGCCTGGAGTCAGCGGCGTCTCCCTGGGCCTGCTGGGTCTGTCTGCTCCGTCCTCCTCGGGGGTCCCAGGGCTTGCTCCTCAGCTTTTCGCTTTGAAGTCCCCTTACTTGTGCCGTGGGCTCTCTGCAGAAATGTCTTTGGTTGCCACCGCCAGCTGCACGTCTTGCCTTTGCAGCACGGTGGCATTTCTCCTGCTCCAGCAGAAGGTAACCCCAGCTGGTCCCTGGCCGCGGCCGTTCCAGCAGCCCTGCGACTCCCTCCCATGCTTCCACAACCTGCTCTGCCCAGGGGTGAGCCGCTTTTTGGTTTTATTATACATATTATTCATGGCCATTTATGATTTCCTATGTTCATAATTATTGCTAGTTCCTAGAAATAAGCTCTGGGAAGAGCTCGGCAACATGACACCACAGCTGACATTGCTGCAACCCGGTTGAGAACAAACCCACCAGACCACACGCTTCAGACCTGTTTGGACTCACCCCATGTGCAAACTGTCCTCAGAGACATCTGCTTAGAACTACTAATCATTTTTTTCCCTTCTTCATAACAAAAATCTGTCCTCACCAGGGACAAGGAGGGATGATCTGCCCCAGACCCCCATGCCACAGCTGCCATGCTGCAAGCTGGTCGCGCTCCCCTGCTGCGTGTCAGCCCCACCGCTCTCCCTTAGCTGCCCTTTGTCTGTACCGAGTGGTACAGTGTGCAGCAAGAGTATTTTAATTGTCCTTAAACCAAGGCACTGTAATTATGGCTTTCCTAGGTTTTTAGCTAAGCTTAAAAGAAGTCCAAACATGCTGAGGTTGGGAAACACCTGAGGATGGGGAGAAAGGGGGTCAGCAACACATTAATTAATTTTTCCTTGGAGTGATACCATGGAGAGAGAGAATGGAGTAGGAGCTGTGTATTAAAAACAAGAACCACAACAAGGACGTTTTAAAGTTTGCTCTGAGTGTGGTTTACTGTGATGTTACAGGGCAGAGCTAAGGTGCCTGGAGCGCTCCTGTGCACATCCAGCCCCTGAGGTTAAGCATTAGCGTCTTGGCCCCTCTGAAAACACACGCTTGCGTCCGCTCGTTGCAGCAGGTCACCAGAGCTGCCTCCCAGCGTGGCCGGGCCTGGCCCAGGCGATGCTGCACCCCTGAGTTTGCAGGGAGCCTGGAACAGGTCAGCAACCACGGGCAAACGGGTCAGCACCACGGGCAAACGTACCGCTGGCAACCTCCTGTCGGTCTCTGCAGCTACCTAGAAGGAGGTTGTGGCAAGGTGGGGATTGGCCTCTTCTCCCAAGTAACAAGCAATAGGATGAGGGGACACAGCATCGAGTTGTGCCAGGGGAGGTTTGGATTGGATATTAGGAGAAATGTCTTCCCCAAAAGAGTTATCAAGGGCTGGAACAGGCTGCTCGGGGAAGGGGTTGAGTCCCCATCCCTGGAGGCGTTTAAAAGACGTAGACATGGTGCTTAGGGACATGGTTTAGTGGTGGGCTTGGCAGTGTTGGGTTAACCGTTGGGCTCAATGATCTTAAAGGTCCTTTCCAACCTAAATGATTCTATGATTCTATAAAAACCTGCCAGTTTTTGCTTTGGCAGTTTCACTGTGTTTTTAGCAGAGGGAAACTGAGCCAGGGGAGGGGGCAGCTGCCAGGGAGGAGGTCCAGGAGGGGTGAGACAGGGAGGACAGGCAGTGGGCAGTGGGGCAGGGCTGCTGGTGGGGAGCAGACCTCTTCAGAGGGGCGAGGAGCTGGTGAGAATTGCCGTGCTGACGTACCGGCTACAGCCCGGGTGGGAAGTGGCCGCAGGAGAAGCCGTCGCGAGGGTCCCCCCAGCGCCTGAGGCGGCTGGTCCCAGTATAGGGACGCCCGTGGGGTGGGGTGGGGTGGGGTGGGCTGCCCAGGTCCCTTCGCTCACTGAACTCGAGGCACCGCGCTCCCCATCCCCGAGAGCCTTTGCTGCACTCCTGCCCAGTCACCTCTGCACCCCGTCTCCTCCTGCTCGTCCCCTTTGTCCCCTGACGCTCCTCCCGCGGGTCTCCGCGTTGGACCGTCCCCTCCCTGCAGACCTGAAGCTGGAGATGGGTTTTCTTTTGTTTTGCTGTTTGATCTGTGTTTGTGTTTTTGCATGAGTCTCCTTTCCAGCTGATTCCGGTTCGGAGCTAGGTTAAACTGTGCAAAATACTGTTTAAAAGAAAAAAAGAATGGAACTTGTCAAGATGCATTTGTTAGATCACGTTTAAAATGAAATAGAATTGAAGGTAGTTTTTGTCCAAAGAAGGGGAGGCTGAAAAGCCGTCAAGCCGCAGGAGAAAGCCCCTCCTTTGTTGTCCTCCTGACATTGAAGTGTAATTTTTCATGGTTATTTGGACTGGAAAATGGGGGGAAAGGGAGAGATGGGCTTGCGATTATTTCCCATAAATGACAACACAATCACATCACGCTCCACTACAAACATGCTCAAGGAATTTGCCTTTTTTTTTACATTTCATGTGTGAAAATAACAGCAACCTTTCTATTTCTGCTGAAATTCAAGGGGGCAAATCCCTGTTGGGTTCCATTGACTTAAAATTTTACCCAGTTTACCAAAACAGTGGACAGCCGTGTTCCGCGGGACAGGGAGGAGTCGGTGGGTCTCAGGGCAGGGTTCCTGGGGTCTCTGCGGGGGGGTGCCGGTCTCCTCCCGAGGTGCAGCCAGCAACGGCCGCGGTGCCGCCGAGCCCCTCGGAGGGTGCCGGGGAGCCCTGAGCGCACGGAACGCGCTGCCGGAGCCCTGGCGCCGTCCTGTGCCGGCTAACCCGGCCCTGGGTGCGCGACTGACGGGCTCCTCGCGGGCGTCTCTGCAGAGCTGTTTTCTGACAAGGCTCTTTTCTGCGGGGCAAGGCCCTGCCCGGCTTCCCGGGGTGGTGAAGGTCTCTGGAGCGCTCCGGCCCTTCCCGAGCCCCTTCCTGGCGCGTCTGAGGTCTGGACCCGCTGCGGGGAGTGGGACTCCGGGCCCATCCAGCGGTGACAGCGCTGCCGCGCCGGCGGGCTTCAACTTGCCACTTGCTGTCCTCCTCTGCTCTTCCTTTACAAAAGACGGTGGCAGGTTTCACCACCGCTGCCTTCTACGTTTTTAAGACAGAAAACGCTTTTTCTTCTAATTATCTGGTTTTAATAACATTATTCTCTTTCCCAGTGCCGCTGCGTTGTGTTACCGAGAGCGCAGCGCCGGAGGTGGCAGGGTTGTGTCAGTCCGGCCGCGGGCGCTGCTCAGCCGTCTGGGGCCTGAAGTGGGGCCTCTGGCTGGAGCTGGTAAATCAGATAAAGCCCCCGAATGCAGAAATAATAACTGTGTTAGTAAAAGCATTCATATTTAAGCAGAAAAGATGCTAACATCTGGCAGAGGGACATCTCATTTCTCTGGAGCAAGAAGCTTGTTTGGGAGATAACCAGAGACCTGGATGCTTTTGTAGGGTTTTTCAGATCTGTTCAGGGAAACGGGCCAAAAATTCTGAATTTTTTCTTCGGAGCAGAAAACAAAGGAATAGAAGCTAAAAGTTCACAAACAGTTCTTTAGCTGTTGAATTTCTTGTTTTATTTATCTGAATGCTTGCCTCTATAGCTAACTGCACAAAAGCCAGATAAACTTTCCCTGCCTTGAGAAGATAGGCAGCTGAGGATGGCTTTATCAGCTGGGGGCATGCTCATATGCAGCGTTTTCTTTTTTGTTGATGAAAGCAGCACAGATATGCTCTGACCATGCTCTGAAACGGGGCCATCTTGGAAATAAGTGTCATTAATCCAAGATAACACGTAGGATTGTTATTGTTTTTCTGCAGCCTTTTGTCAGATGATAGGACTCACCCACCAGCTTTTGCATCAGGGCAGGAGCTCTGTGGCAGTCCTCTCCTAACCTGTGCCTGGTGCTTTCTCCTCACTGCTCGGAGCTCTGCTTTTCCTTTCAGGAAAACAATAGGAATAAACGCGTTTGTGTAGAATAATCTGGTTAGGAGCTAGCACAGAGTGTATTTGTGCATATATATGCATCCTGAATCTGAGCTGCAAGGGCAGTGACTGCCTGGTAGCCAAGGTTACCTTAGGAGATGTGCCCCAGACGAGCTTGAGCTGGGTGAGAAATACAAGATGGCAAAAAAAACACTTCTGAAAATGGTTTTACCTACGTTTGCATGTGGATGGATTGTCTCATCTTCAGATGCAAATAGTCTGCAAGCCAGGGAGAGGTGGAAAACATTTTTTTTTCTGTTGGGCTGGTCACAAACAAACGAACAGTCGAATTGTTTCCAGGGTGTTGCTCCATGTCCTGACCCTCGCCAGCTTCTCTTCTTCCACAGCCCGGTTCCAAGGCTATGCTCTCGCTCAGATTTCAGCAGCCGAAGGGCGGGCAGTGCCGTCGCTCCGTTCCATTGTGGGCCACCGCAGCTCCAGCAGCACACGTGGCTGCTCGCCTGCAGCCGTGTGCGCTCCACACGTCCCCTGGCAGCGTGAGGGTTTCGAAATGCAAGTGAGGGAAAAAAAAACAAAAGGAAAACTGCTGTTTGCTCCTCTGGCCCGGGAGGCTTTGTGTGCCCCAAACAAGAACCAAATGGGGCTGGACGTGTGGTGCTGCCGCGGCAGAGGTGGGGCCGGGGCTGTGCCCTTCAGGCTGCAGCAGCAGGTGGGGGGGCTCGGGGGGAGCCGGTGTCCTCCTGCACCGGGGCACTGGCCGGTGTCAGACCCCCCGGGCTCTGCGTTTGCTCCATCCCCACGGCCAACGCGCCTGGCCCGCGGGCATGGTGCAAGGTGGGACCACCCTCCCCACGCCACTTCCCCGCCGGAGTGTGCGACCCTTTCTGAGTCGGGTTCCTAACCCCGCCTGGGCCCCATTCTGTGGGCAGCCGAGGCAGCGCCGCGGTTAGGACAGTCGGCAGCTCCAGACTGAGCCCCACGGCCCTGGCACAGCTCGGGGGCACCTGAGCTCCTCGTGGGCTTCCCGGGGTCCAGGAGGTCATTGGCCCCCCACAGACCACCTGAAGCTCCTCCTGTTCCCTTGAGGACCCAGACCATGGCCTTTCTTCCCCCGGGACCTCACGTTTAAATTCGTTTAAAGCAGCTGAACTTCCGAACCCCTCTGGGCCGCAGGCCGGTGGTGTGACCCTGGCATCGGCGGGGGAAGCTGCCCCTCGCCGGCTGGCAGCTCGCAGGGAACCGGCCCGCGTGTCTGCGTGTGCAGCCGACAGCACACAGCCATCGCTGTCACCTCTCCTGACAGTGTCAGCTTGCAGGAGTCAGCCAGGTCTCAATCCTGTCTTCCTGCAGGCTCTTTTGGCTACATATCCTGAAAAAAAGAGCATCAGGGATTCTTTTTGTTTCAAAGGAAAGACCCTGTGTACAATTAAAACTTGTTTCTGGTAAACCTCATTCCAGGAAAGATGAGCTTTTAACAAAAGGCTTTTGACAGCTGCAGGGTATTTCATTTTTTTAATGCCGAATGAAAAATCAATACATTTTTCTAGGTTATACATATTCAGAACAGGCTTGATATTTCCATTATAATGGAAAATGGGTGTCTGCACATCTCGCCTGTCAGAACTGCACCACCGCATTTTCCAAGCCACTGCTAAATATTTCAAACCTGATTTGATTGTGGTTCATGACAGCTAATGTTTCTCAGCTCTTGAGCCTGCCGGAGGGTGGAGAGGCAAGCGCAGGGCCTTTCTCTCCCATCCCTACAATTTCCGCCACCCCTGAAATGCCCCTTATCCCTTCGGATAAGAGATCTGGGTTTGTTAAGGAAAATCCAGCTGAGAGAAGGAGAGGTGATGAGTCTTGGGCTGTTGAAGCTGGTCTGGATCAGGTTGGGATTTGCTGACTTCTCCAGCCCTCAAACTTCCTGGGTTTTAAAAGGGTCAGAAATGCAGCAGCATAGTCCTGTGCGACCACGTGTGGGGATTCGGGCACATTTTCAGTGTGTAACTGAGTCAGAGATTCCCTGACATCTGCAGATGTCAGATACTCATGATTTTCCAGACTCTTCTCCCTCTCTTCCCTCTCCACCTCCCCCCCAGTGAATGGTTTAATTTTAAATTAAAAGGAAATACCACTGTCTAAAATGATTTATTCATGAAGGAAGAAAAGGCTCTTCCTAGGATTTTGCATGGGGCAGGTTTGGTACGATGGAGGAGCAGGCTCTTGGACTCCAGGTGCCCCACAGTTACACTTGCTTGCTCTTGGTATTGACCTGAACTCCAGCAGCTGGAAGATTCCTCTAAGAAAATTTATTAATAAAGCATCACAGCCTTGTGGATGGCACCCCAGCACAGGGACCCATGCACAGGTTGTGTTTGCATTTCAGTGAGACATGATTCCCCCCCCATGCAAATCCCAGAGCCGCAGCTCTTGCCCCTGCCCTGGCAAGGATGGAGTCCACTTATCCTTTGTGAGCTCGTAAACCCTGTGTAGCTGGAGCTTCTGGAAAGCAAAGACACTGGTCAGGCACCTGCATCCTCTGGGCATGGGCTGCAGCAGCATCTGTGGCCTTCCAGAGCCCCTCACAAGGAGCTGGGAGCCAACCCTTCACCTCTGACAACACGTCCTCTGTGTCCTCCTCACACCCCCAGGTTCAGCTGCCCCGGGTGTCCCGCTCGCAGTATGTGGAAGTACTGCAGGGCCATCTCACCCTCTGGCTGTCAGCCCCGGGGGGTCGCTTCCTAGGACGGGGGGATGCTTCCTAGGACGTGCAGCTTGAACCTGAGTGCCTTTTTAACTGCAGCGCAACTAGTGGAGTTTTTATCAGTCTTCTTAAGGAAAATACAGTCAAGGTGTTCAGTGAATGGGTCCTGACAGCACATACGGCTCCAGGGAGGTGTGGGCCAGCAGTAACAAAGGGGTCGCGGTGCTTTGGGAATAAATCCCTACTTCTTGCTGACTGCGGCCTCATTCAGCCTCTGGGAGCTGGTCACGGGGCAGTCATCCCTCGCGGCTGCAGGTCTGTCCCACAGGGCTCCTCGGACATGAAGTAAAAGACAGTGGCCAGCTCTGCTCGAACGCAGCGTGGGAACGAGGTGACACCAGCGTTTGCAAACAATTAAAATGGAAGCTGAGTAGCTCCGTGTTCCATGTGCAGCACATTGAGGAGAAACACGGACCTTTCCCTACCAGATGTGACGCTGGCCTCGTCCTCGCGGAAGGATGCCCCGAAGAAATGCAGGAGGCGGGTGGTTGGGTGCCTTTCGCAGGCGCGTTGGCTGCCCAGCCCTGCCTCGCACCCCGGAGCGCAAGGGCGCAAACCTTCGGGGGCAGCAGCTCTGCTGCATTTTATTTTCAGAGGTAGAGGATCCCATTGCTAGAAGCTGGGTCAGATCCCGTGCCCACGCCCTGCGTGCGGCCTCTCGGGGGCTGGTTCTCAGCGGCTCAGACCTGCACGCAGGCAGCCGAGGAGCGACGCTCTCCCAGCCGCCCCTGGGCTTGGCTCTGGTGCGGGTGGCCGTGAGGCCCGTCGGGCTGAGCGCGGTGAGCAGAGCTGCATCCAGCCTTCCGAAATGGCCTGCTGGAAGAGGATCACGAGGCAGGCGGGAGTTAACACTTCCCCAAGTCTCCTCAGGCGGCTGCGTCCCGGCCCGTGGGTGCGTGGAGAGGAGCAGGATTGTCCTCAGCAAGGGCCCGGGAGCGAGGAGCCGAGTGAGGACGGTACCAGGGCCTGTCCCACCTGATTCGGAGCCTCCCTGGTCAGACGTGTCTTGTACTCTGCTCCCTGCCCGTCCTGCTGTAAAAAACCACTCTTGAGAAAAGTCAGTTCAGACGGGAGGAGGGAGGAGAAGGGTTTGAAGCGTGCGTGTGCTTTTTGCAGCTCTGTGCCTGCCCCGCGCAGAGGTGGTGGAGCCAAGGAGGCTGCTCTGCCCCTCAGAAGCTGTTTCCAGGGTCGGGGCTCGGCGGGTGCATGGTGCAGGGGCTGCGGGGGCTCGGCCGGGCTGGCAGCGGCACGGGCTGCGAGCGCGAGGGGCTGCAGGCCCAGCGGGGCAGGAGGGTTTGCCACGGGTAGCCTTGGTTTTTAATCATTTGCGACCGTTATTGGTATTCATAGCTCACATTTTTCCGGTTACTGTCAGCCTGGGCTTTCATCCATTTTAAAGAGCTATTTTTTCCCTTGTTGATGATGATGATGGTATAAAGACAGATGGTGTAACTGCTTATGAATGTCCTATTTTATTCCCCTCGAACCAGACAGTGCACTTGAAGACGTGTATTATTTCCACATGCTCAGGTTAGAGCCCAGACAGTGTCTGAGCCCGGCAGCCGGCTCGCCCTTCCTCTTCCTCCCATGCCGATGCTGACACCTCCGGGTCGCAGCCGGGAGTGCCGCCGGGCCGGGCACCCTTTGTTGTTCGGCGGGGCTGGGCCCGGGGGAGCTC
>NW_020799114.1:388718-405589 GCF_003259725.1 Athene cunicularia | reverse complement strand
TGCCGGCACAGGCTGCCCGGGGGGCCAGGGGAGCCGGCACCGAGCCAGCAGAGAGGGCTGGCTGTAGAATGAAGATGTGAGTAAAATAATAGAAACCCCTTCATGAAGGTTCTTAACTAAACAGCCTAAAATCCGCTTTCTGTGCCAGCTGCCTCAGTTGAAGGGAAACTGTCTCACTCTGTGTGGCAGCACTTTGGAGGCGGGTGGTGTGGTTGGGTTGGGTTGGGTTGGGTTAGGTTGGGTTGGGTTGGGTTGGGGGGCAGTTTGTTGTTTTTTCACCAGCATGGAAGAAAAACTGGGGTTCTAATTTCTGAAACAGGAATCCAACTGCTGGTTGCACAGCCCTTCTCTCCAGCAGACTTGAGCCCTCGCCTCACAAGACAGACTGCTCATCTCACCCCTGTGTCAGGAGTTGTATCTCCCCAGGTGTTAGGTGCCTTTCCCTCACGATGCCACCCATCACACGTCTCACTCTGGGGTCCTGTTTTCTCGGGCAAAGACCTCTGGGATCCCTGTGGCTCTCAAGAGCTTCCAGCTTTTAAAAGAGTGAAAGAGGGGTAGAGTATAAATCACAGCACTTCCACTTATATCAGTGCTGATCTCTGGACACTTTTACAAGTTCCTCCCTGATTTAGGTTGTCACATTCTCAAAGGGCACTGCTGAGTATCTGCAGTCTCCTAATGTATATTTTTAATCTTGATTTCTAGCCCTGTCTTTGTTAGGGGGAGCATGGGGGGTTGCTTTAACTCGTTAGGTAGTTCAGATAAAACCTCAGGATAGCCTAGGATTTACCATGACCAGATAATGCGAGTTAAAATTATGAACTATCCTGCCTAAAAGAGGATATAATGGCTTAAAAGTACCCTTTCTCACCAGTGTTGCTGTAGCCCCCCTCAATTACACAGTAGCTGTCGAGCGGCACGTGCTGTACATAAATGCCCAGGCATTAGATGATAATGTGGCTGTTACGCCCTGGTGTAAGAGGTCTGGCGGCGGCGGCAGCTCTGCTCACAGCGTCCCACCCAGCGTGGGTGCCTCTGCGGGGAGCTGCGCCAGGTCAGCTCGCTCCGTGCCGCTGGCCCGGCACGGTGCTTTGGTTAACGGGTGGGGCCGGGGCACTCGGTCCTTTGTTCTGAGCTTTCAGTGCTTCACTTCACTGGGTACTTTTTCTCCTTCATGCTTTTGCACCTGTGTGATGCTGCCTGTGTGCTCAAACTCTTCCCGTGACTGGGGCGAGAACAGACCGCCAGCAGCCTCCTCCCGTGCCTTGTGTCAGGGCCGTGTCGGCAGGAGCCAGTACTGCTCCTGGTGCCTGGTGGTGTTCCCGTGGTGCGCTTGGGGGTCTCAGTGGCCAGGGTCAGTGTTATGTGGGGCCATTCAGCCCAAAGAGCTTGAGATGGGGATGAGGAGGAAGGCTGAGGCTGAAGGTGCTGGGGGCTCTGGTCAGTCCCTGATGCTCCTCTAATCCATGGCGTGGTTGGGTAGAACCTTCCCATCCCCAGCAAATGTTTTACTGTACGTTACGCTGAAGGGGACGTCAGTAGCTCTAAGTGGTAGAAGTGGGCGAGATTCTTCATTTCATTTCTCACTTTTCCCTCCCTAGTTTCTTGACCTGCTGGCAGGTGGTGCTGGGAGAGCGCCAAGTGACATTGATGCCTGCTGCTCCACACTTGTGCTTCAGCGTTGGCTGTTGCTCAATGGCAGTTACTTGCTCTCCTGTTTTGACTTCATTTTTATGTTACACTTTCTGCTTCTCTTGTTTCAGAAGAATCCATTGAAGATGTGGAAGGGCCCAATGAAACGGCCGGTGATGCTGAAGAGCCTGCCAAGGAGCAAGAGAGTGGAGGGGACAAGGACCAGAGTAAATGGACAGGTGGGTTTTGGTCCCTTTCTCTTTAAACCCAGGAAGGGGAGGTGAGGAGAGCAGCAGCCTGCAAAACTTTCCTTAAACCACACACGTAAGTGTCGTCCTCTGTGAAGTCTCTGGGTGCAGCTTCGTGACGCCCTCGCAGTTCACTCCCCGCTCAGCTGTGTGTGTCCCCAGCCCCGGGCTGGCGCTGGGGCGGGGGGTCACAGCTCCCCTGAGCTCCCCGGGGCCGTGGGAGGGGAGGAGGGAGCAGGGGCAGCCCCTGGCAGCAGCCGCCACTGAGGTTGGATATCATGAACCCCTGCCCTACGCTGTTAAGACTGAGGCTGTTGGCCTGCTCGTCGTCCTGGCTCTGGCAGCGAGGCTGACGCAGAGCGGGGAGCAGAGGGGCAGACCCCGTGCCTGTGCTCCGTTAGCTGCCCACAGGAGCCGTCCCGACCTGAGCAAGCGCTGCGGGCGCGCAGCAGCACTCACGGTGCTGTAGTAGAATCCGGAAGGTGTCTGCAGAATCCTTAGGTGGGTTAATTATGAAGTAGTGGGTTACTCTCTCTTTCCCAGAAGACGGTTGCTATCTCGCAGAGGTGAGTGGGAGGAATCTTTGAAATATTCCTTGCCTTTGAGCAGAAAGCATCTGCAAGATCGTCCTCCTCTGGAGAGGGCGGATCCCCTCCTCAGCTGGCGCTTCTGGCTGCTCCAGCGTGGGTGTGGACGCGGGGGAGTGCAGGTGGTGCTCGTTCCCTGGACCCAGGACAGAGCAGCTCTCACTCCCCGTTTCTGTTTCTGCGCCGTGGCCCGGCCGGTTTGCTGGTACGACGCCTCTCAGTCTGCAGAGACCCTTCTCCTGCCGCATTCATGCTTGTCTCTTAGTGAGCCGCAGCCAGAGATATTTTGGCTTACGCCATCTTCAGAAGGATGAAATGTGGTCTTTCACCTCAATACGGTTTTAATCTCGTCCCCTGGAAGATGTGTTCTAGCCGGTGAAGAAAGCAAGCTGCGTGTTAGTGCTTGTTGAAGCTCATCTTAGTCTAGACTGCACTTGCTGAGGTCACTCTGTGTGTCGTTCCCCATCACAGACCCATTCTTCAGCCCAGAGATGCAGATTTTGCTTGGCTGTAGGTGATTTCTAGTCTCTTGTGTGGGATTGTGTGATCCTAAGTGAGAGCACACTTCATGAAGTGTCACAGGAAGATGCAAGTATTGTATATTTACTAAGTCTCATAAAGGATAAGTAGGGCCCTTTGTCCAAACCTGAAGCACTTACAAAAGGTGATCTACGGGAAAAGATTATATGTAAAAACACATAAGGAATAAAAAAGAACCGATTTTTTAAACCTTTTACTATCCAGAAACTCTAAATTTGGGTGGTTCTATGTCTTCTTGCTGCTGGTGAAGTTCCTAACCCATCCTTGGTGTGTGTCAGCCACACAGCAGATGAGAATGGGCAGTGTCTGCAGCCCGGGAAGGACAGCACGCAGAGGAACGCGCAGACCATGGGTGTAAGTCCAGAGCTCTGGACAAGCCTTGTGAAGAGTGCAGCCTCAGCAAGGTGTACGCACGCAATGTTGAATTCTGGCCCTGTTTCAAACGTGTAACATCATTACCCCTGAACTTTAAAGCAGAAAAAAGGTTACCCACTGTTTATGCACAGTGGATATGCAGAACAGGTCCCACACCTCACTCTTGTTTCAGCTTTCAAGCTCCCATGCGGAACGTGGCTGTGTTGCCGTGTCCTCTGGACCTCGGACGTGGAAAGGGATGGGAGCTGGGTCAGGTTATTCGTGAGAAGCAGAGAAGAGCAGCATCCACACGTACAGGAATGTCAGAAGGCGCCAGTGCAAGGCGGGATGCACCAGGGAGGGGAGCGGGCGGTCCCAAGGGAGCACTCGCTTGCTGCGAGAGGAGCCTGCGGGAAAAGAGCGGGTGTGTGGCTCAGCCCGTGTGGCCACCAGCCACCCCGTCAGGAGGCCCGAAGAGCACAAGCCCTCACTAAACAGACCGAGCTGCGTGCGAGGCCAGAGCAGCCCGTGTGCGCGGCGCAGGGGAGATCTCGGCCCCAGCAGTGCAGGAGGAGGCTGCAGAGGGGTTACACGGGATGTTCTCCTCTGCGACCCGCTGCTTCCCACCTGGGCATTTGGAGAGGGTGGCTGGGGCCGCCCCCGACCTGCCGGCCGCCATCTCCTGTGAATGGACAGAAAACGGGGGAGATTCTGCGGGGGACACACACGGTGCTTATCTCTGGCTGAAGGAGTAGCTGGGGAGCCGCACACCTGCCAACTCCGTTTGCCCCAGATTTCCTGGGAATTGACCAAACAACTGTTTGTAAGTACTGACAGGAAGATAATGAGATGAGTAACAGTCGACACAGATTTGTCAAGAAATCACATCAACACGACCCAATTTCCTTCTATGTGAAGAAGGCCCTGTTTGCAGGCAGTATCTCCTGTCTCCTTAGGAAGACTTTTAACGCTGCTTTTCAGGACGGTCTCAAAATGAAGCGCAGGTGTTATGGTGTAGGGGGAATGGGTGTGTTTCTTCAGCGCTGGAAGGCTGTCCACCTCTGAGCTTGGGGTGTCAGGAAAGTTAAGGAGCAATTTCAGAAAGCCCAAACAGCAGGAACAACCCAAAACAGAGCGTGGTCTGCACAGCATCAGCTGTGAAGGGAAAATGGAACAAATGGGCTTATCTGACCCAAAAAGACCAAAGGGGAGAACGAGATGAGTCTTCTTGTGCATAAAATGCTTCTGAAAGGAAGGAAGTAATTTGTTCTTCGTGTTCAGGATATGGACCACAAGAAGCAATGGGCTTAAGTTGAAGGGAGAAAGATTGAGGTTAGATACTAAATAAAAAAATTGTGCTGGTACAGCTTGTGAAGCACTGGAGTATGTTTTCTGGGAAGGTTCCTCAGAGGTCTTTCAAGAAGAGGAGCTGAGCTGCTGTCGGGAGTGAAGCAAGCACAGTTTATCCTGCTTTGGACGGACCGGCTGACCTTCGGAGGTGCCCCTGAGCCCCGCGATTCCGTGAAGGTGGGACGTAGAGGAGGGCGAAGCGCGGGCCCAAAGCTGGTAGAGTGTTGAAGTGGGGGTGGATGGACCCGTTTTCCGTTCATCGCGCTGCAGTTTGGTCATCACGTTCATTGGCAATTTACTCGCCGTTTGTGCCTCGATTCTTAACTGCTGGCTGGGGGATCATTTCTCCCACTTGTCTTAAAGAGGTGCGAGATCTCTAGCGAAGCGCCGAGTGTCTCCCAGGCTGCCTCTGCCCAGGGGCGGGTGATGAGCCAGGGTTGTCCCGCCGCTCCCCGGTCCGAGGTCCCGTGTGCCGGTGTTGGCACTGACAGGGAAAACTCCTCTGCTTTCTTTGTCAATTTGCCCAGATGTCTTAGCTGCAAAGTCATTTATCGATTCCATTTTTAATTTTAAAACAGAGTAATCTTACACAGAAACATTTTTTAGGTAATATTTTCCATTGAAATATGCATGTGGCAGGATCGGGTTTGCCTTGATTTCCCCAGACATCGTTGGGGCTCCCGACGGGTCTCGGCAGCGCGGGGCGGCCGCTTTGGGCAGCGCTCAGGCCAGCGCGGTCCCCTCTGCTCTCACCACGCCCGGACTGACCCTGCGGTGGCTCCTGGGGAGCGAAGGGCCGACGTTCCCCGTGGCTGGGGGGACCCGTCTGCTCTCTCTCGGCCCTCGCTCCCCGGCAGCGGGGTGAGGCAGGTCCCAGGCGCCGCCGGTGCAGCCCCTGGCCCCGGAGCCGTGCCCCTCGGCGCTCTGCCTGGTGGCTGGGCTGTAGGAATTAGCCCATCGTGACTAACGGGGGTTTATCACAAGCAAACCAGCAAGGAGGAAAGAAATCGTGGCTGTTCCCGACGCCGTTTTTAAGGCAGGATGTAGATGATTAATATTCAACACGTTGGTTTCCAGCTAAAGCCTGATTCAGACCGGGGTAGATCAGGACGAGACTTGTGAGATTTGGGGTGGGGCTTAACTGTATTTTCTGAGTGGAGAGAAGCTCACCATCTGCAGTGACCCAGCTACGAAGGAGACCTCCTTAATGCACCGTCAGTTGTGTAGATGTACAATATCAGATTTTTTTTCCACAAAACCAAGAAACAAACTCTACTTAAAATATAGATTGAAATGAAATATTTCTAGAGGACTAGCCTGAAGGGCTTTTATTTTTTTTAATGGTTTTTTTTTTTTTTAAATCCATGATGCTCACCTAACAGAGCAATTAGTGCAATGGAGCGTCCCTGATTCGAATCCGTGGTAGATTGCTATTAAAGGAGGTATTAATGGGCTGCCGAGAGCTGGGAAATTGTTGCAGAAAAGTGTGTTTATGGAGTATGGTGCTGGCAGGCATGATTTCAATCGGATTTGACATGTTTAACATAAATGTATACTGCACAGCTCCTGCAGTTTATGAATAATTCCTACAGGCCCACTGCCTTTCTAATTACTGAAATTGAAAAAAACAGGTCAGGCACATCCTGACGGAAATCTATTACTGCCCCTCCCCCCGCTGCCGCTTTTTTCTGGTTTTTTAATATATGGCGTTTGTTGAGCACTTAATGGCTGGGCTCTTCTGTGGACCAGAGACGAGACCAGGGCGAGAGTGGGCTGGGAGGAAGGGGACGAGGGGCGCGATGGAGCGGCTCTGGATGCTGGCTTCTGTGTGAAGGGAACCTAGGAGAGAGGATGAGGAGGCTGCCTCTAATTCTGCTTTTTTCCGGAGGATTTACGAAGCACAAAAGTCTCCCGGGCACCAGCTCGAGCCCAGGGAGGCAGCTGGGCTGGACACCTCTGTGCCACGGCTCACTGGGATGGCCAGCTTGGTGCGCACCCGGCAGCACCCACGGGTGCTGGGTTCCTGGTCTCTGGGGGGGCAGAGGGGGGTGATGGCCCAGCGGGGTCTGGGTGGGCCCCGAAGGCCATCGGCTCTTCCCAGGGCCGGCCGTGGGACCCGGCCCCTCCGCCCGTGGGGCTCCCAGTCCAGCCACCCGCACGGTGCCTCTGATTCTTCCTCACGGTCAGCCTCATCGTTTCTGTGACTCTGCTTTGAACTTTCTGTTTATACCTAGTGAAATGTGGCTACTTAAAAAATAAAAAGCAGCAAAATTACCAGTCTGGCCCAAGTGGAACAACTGTTGACTTCTGGCTGGGGGCAGTGGTCTGGAGCTGGCCCTTCATGCCCGCACAGCTCCCTGCCCACGCCCGCCCGCCTTGGCCAGCCGCGGCTCTCGGAAGCCCATGGGTGCCATGTTCAGCCCAGGAACACCCGGCTGCTCCCTCCCTGTGGCACGCTGACCTGTCCCAGGCACACTGACCCCCTCCCAGGCACCCTGACCCCTCCCAGGCACGCTGACCCCCTCCCGTGCAGCAGCCACCACTCTCGGGGATGCAGGGAGCACGGTGGGGCCACCTTGGCAGCGCTGCTGGGTGAATTGTGCCATGGTGGGGCCTGTCCCACGGCTGCTTTGCTGTTTCCAGACCTTTTCCACACACGTTCTTCAGCAGTGTCTCTGATCTCCGCTCCTCACGTTCGCTCTTGCCTCACCGGTACCTTCTGCTCGCCCGGTAGCTGTGTGCTGCCAGGCAGTGGTGGGGACCCCTTCGTGCTGCTCCTAAGACGTTAGAGGAGTTGCTGTTGTTCAGACCCTCTCCCAAGCTCAACACACTGATTTAATACATTAGTTGATACAGATGCTCGTGATAGGTCAGTTGAAATATTTGTTCAGTTGAACTGGGCCGTAATATTCACACAGGTTGATAGCTGGCTCAAGAGCCATATGAAGTAGGTAAATGTAAAAGATTCTTGCTTGTTTCCTTTCAGCCACATGTAATTTTAAAAGCCCCAGGGTTTCCCACGGTTCTAAAGGTACAATCTTCGCATTGCTGGAAGAAGTGCAGTGCTTTAGGGTTGCGCTTGGCAAAGGTGGGGTCATGCTGGGTGCAGACAGGATGACCCTGTCTTTCCTTCTGCCCCGCACAAGTCTCTGAGCGGCCAAGAGGGAGCCATCGTTCCCAGGGCAGGGAGGCCTCCCGGCCTTGGCCCAGGCCTTTTCTTTCTGGCATGTTTGCCAGAGTGTTTTGCTCCTCGTGTGCTGAGGTCGGTGTCTGCTGCAGTGGCTGCTCGTGCGTCTGTGGGAGCCCTGGGCCCTCGTCCCAGCATGCCGGCACGGCAGGGTTGCCTGCAGCCACGCGCTCAGCGGGATTCCCGCACCCTTTGGGCTCGATCCGTGCCCCCGGTCGTTGCCGCGGTACCCCTGGCCCGGGCCGTGCCCTGCCGGCGCCTTGGCTCTCGGTGCTCCCGGCGCGGGGGATGAGCTGGCCGCAGGGGAGGGCGGCGGTGCTGGTGGTGGCAAGCAGAGCGCTGCCTCCGCGTGCCCTGTGCCGCCGGGCCTCACCGCCGCGTTGGCTGGCGCTCCGTGTCCGTACAGAGCGTGGCAGAAAAGTCTGGTGGCAGCTGGGCTTCTGGGTACTGTAATAAGAATATTTAATCGTAATTCAGTTGTTCGTACTCACTGCAGGCTGGAAGGTATGACACAGCATTAGAAAAACAAATTATTTGACGGTTTTCAGGGCCACATTTCTGAAAGGCAGCAATAAAGGTCCGAGTACAAAAGTGTGCTTGCAAATCTCTGTATTTACTTCTGCCTGTCATGTGGTCACGTTATTTATCAAATGCAGAGCTGAAAAAATACTGTAGAGCAGCAGGCAATATACAGGCCTGTGAGTATGGCCACAGCGTGTTATTAGGGGGACGGTACCTTCAGGGATGAGGGGGTGAGCAGGGAAGTTCCGAAGGGAACCAGCAGCCGTGTGTGACTGGGGCGGGGGGCGGGCAGGGCGCAGGGGCTGCACCCGCCTGCCCTTGCGGGGAGGCCCGAGCCGGGCTCCGGCCGCTCCCAGCTCCCGGCAGTCTCTCGGTGCAGTTACCTCCCCAGAGTTACCCCCGCTGAATGCACGAGTTGTGCCTTTCCGCAGGATGGCAGCTGCCTGCCGGAACGGCCAAGACCCAAACTTTGTGCGCCGTTATCCTGAGCTGCTGCTGGCAGGTCGGCCTGGAGCAGAGCATGGCCTTGCCCATCACCCGCGGCGAAGGCTGTGTGAGCATGAAAACAGAAAAAACCAGTCCGGGGACTTCGGGAGGAAAACCATGGGTGCTTTAGGGATGCTCCTCCACGAGACCCGGGCAGGGTGCCGGCTGCCCTGGAGGGACGTCGCGGCGCAGGGCTGTGCGGGCACGGCAGGCAGGCCAGTCCGGGGGCTCGTGATGCTGAGTAATTGCTCCAAGAAAACGTCAGCGGCGGTTTGAGGAGGGAGGCACCACCAAATATGGAATTTTATTTTCCATCAGGCAATGAAAACACAGCTCCCCGGTCCCACTGAGAACTTTTTCCCAGGCCGGCTGCTGAACTTAGTAGGAAGGGAGTTTTTCCAGTAGGCTGGGGGCAGGGCGGGTGTTGCTTTTTAAATCAATGGAGATAGCAGAAACCCCACTGTAAATTTCTAGGGCAAGTGGCACGCTGGTTTACGGAATGCAGGGAGATGAGAACCTCTGGCTTACGGAAAGCAGCATGAATTAATAATCATTTAATTGGCTTTTCCATTATGTTGCTGGGTTGGGAGATGGAAGTTTAGATGAAGGTGCTGTCAGTGGTACTTCAGCTAAAAGAATCTGATGGCTGGGAGGTGGGGTGGCGACTCCCTCCCCACCAGGCAGCTTTGGGGACCTTTCCTGGTTTTGCCTCTGGATCCCCACTTCCGAGGAAGCGTCCCGTCTCACCTCTGAGATAACACCTGGGAGGATTTCTCCTCCTCCTCTGAAAAGCAGAAGCCGCCAAGGAAGAGCAAGAAGACAAGCAGGTCTCCAAGAAGGGCTGTGGTGTGACAGCACGCCTGCAGCAGCGCATCCCATTGCACTTGGCTTTTGGGTACATTTGTTGAGAAACACAGATTTTTCTCTAAGGTCGGCCAAGCTGAACTAAATCCATTTAAAGAGTCAAAATAACCAAAACCCCAAGTGATACGTAGCCATACATCCTACTTTAAACCCAGATTCCTCTTTCTTTCCTGCAAGGCCTGGATCTCTCAGCATGATGTTGGACGTGGTCAGGGCACAGGTGTTGTGCTGCACCTTCTCTGGTGCTGAGCTGCGGTTCACGGACGAGGCCCTTTTGACATTTTCAGCCGAAGCAATTTTGTCCCATCTGCCCCGTGCAGTCGTGAAGGTCCCGCGTAGCTGCCAGGAGCTCTGCAGGCAGGCGCCGAGCTGCGTATCCTCGTTTCTCCAGGCAGAAGAGAGTTTTTAATTCCTCTGATCTGTGATGTGGACTGAATGTGTCACTTTGTGTGTTTGGCTGTTTGTCAGCAATAAACTTTGGTCTTGGTGTTAAAATTCCTACTTGAGCTGTCAACTAAAAAAATAATACTTAGAACAAATATTGCATATGCGTTTTTCAGAACTCTGCAACAAACCAGTTATTCTGGGTCTGGACAATCATTAATAATTCTGGTTTTGAAGGATTAAAGTTATGGGTTGGATCACGTGCATTTCATAAAATTGGGCACTTTGGAGATGGTGAGTAAAAGTAAATTTTAATTACCTTTTACTTTTCCCTAATTCCAGGCAGGCTGTTCCCCAGTAGAAAGAAAATGGGAAACTACGCTGTTGTGACTCCAGAGGCTGCAGCCAGTGTTTGGGAGCTGTGGGGTGGCTGACAGTCGGGGTGCTGAATTCAGTCACCGCATGCAAAAGCACCCCTCGGGTGAGCCCTGGGAGCGGTGCGCAGTCGGTGGCAGAGGCCGGGGGCCGGGGGCTCCCCAGCTCCTTGTGCCTCGCTGTGCCAGGGGCTCCGTCGGTCGCCAGAGGTCACGCTGCCGGGGCTCACCCGGTGCGTTAATGCAGTTCTGGGGGTATTTCATGGTTCTCACTCTGTTGCCAAAGCTGAAAGCGTTGTCATCCTTTATTTGGAAAGGTGACCCAGAAACACAAGCAGAGGTTTTCCAGTCGTGCCTTTCCCTCCTGCCCCTCTCCCAGGGCTGCCAGCACTGCAGTGCTGTTCTGTGGTTTTGTGGAGCCGATGGCACCCGAAGGTTTGAAGTGTCAGTTGACAAATACAGACCCAGAGACCCTGCCCAGACCACGCAGGAGGCTCAGTCCCCACCCGGGGCAGAGAAGTCCGAGGGGACGTGAAGCGGTGGGTGACAGCACCCTTCCAGCCCGGTGCAGGGGAGCGGAGCTGGCGGGGCTGCGCGGCCCCGCTGGCAGACCTGGGCTCTCTGGACACGGGTCTGACGCCCGGCTGGGGCTGGGGCTTCAGTGTCTGGGCTCACACCGAGGAGTGGATGTGTCAGCAGCAATGAGCCTCCTCGGGGCCTCTCGCATCACACAAGGCTTGGGAGGGCGTTTGAGGCGGGATGGTCCTTCACCCGCCGCGGCTCCCCGTGGTCCCTCTGCCTCCTCAGCCCCATTGCGAGGGGCTTCTTCCCTTGGCAGAGAAGCAGCGCAGGTGGGCCCAGGGTGGTGCCGTGTTTCTCATGCTCCAAGCACCTTTTGTTAGTAGGAGGAAAGGCCAGATGTGGTCCTGTAGACTCCTGTAGACTTTCCAGGTCTGAACCCCAGGGAGGGTCTCGGCTTCCGGCTGGGTTGCAGCGTGTCGTTCTGTGGGGGGCACAGCAGGATCTGTGTCGGTGTCCGTAAGTTGGCACTGACACCACACACTTGTTTTGCACAAAGAAACTCTCGGTTTGGACGTTTCCATGGAGCTGGCAGCACAGTGGGGTCCTGTGGTTTTGGTTTCAGGTACTGCCAGGACTTTACATCTGTGCGTGGACGCCATGAAACCAGCCAGGGCCAAAACACCAGGCGTGTGGCAGGGCAGCACTGCGGGGGAGGAGATTCCCTCGGAGCAGGCCTTGGCGTGGCCGAGTCTACCAGGAGAAATTCCGTAGTAGCAGAGCTCCTCCAGCCCTGCTTCCCTCTGGCAGTATTGTTACCATGTGAATACCTGTCTTCCCTCTCCTGGAAGTTACTTAGCCTCTATTTAACTGAACACTTAGAGGGGGTTCTGGCAGGGAAGACGGT
Source organism: Athene cunicularia (assembly GCF_003259725.1). NCBI lineage: Eukaryota > Metazoa > Chordata > Aves > Strigiformes > Strigidae > Athene > Athene cunicularia. The sequence goes on along the minus strand of NW_020799114.1, from coordinate 393,632 downwards.
TAGAAAAGGGAATTGTATTTCTTACTCTGATGTGGTACCTTTCAAAATACAGCTCGTGCTAGTGAACAGAGGGATCTTTAAGAAAGAAGCATTTGCCTGGATCTTAGAGCATCTTCTGAAACAAGGAGCAGATACCAGCAGGTTCACAAAGAGAATAAGAGACAAGGGGAAGAGTATGGGGGACCGGTCTAAGAATGCTACAGTGCCTTGTTAATCGGCAGCCGATCCATCATATTAAATATCCAGCTGTCATATATTACCTTTCAAGTGAAAATGAATAACTCCCATTAAGGGCAAAATGGGTTTGAAGTCGATTCGAGACAGATTAAAGTACTGTTATGAATGTGTGTTCGGGGAGGAGGAGACGGGGGCTGTGTATAATATACTTGTCCTTACAGTTTTTAAATAATAGATGTCCCACAAATTTATGTACTGCAGGCTGCCAGGGTTCGGGGGAGGGGTAAAGGTCAGGATGTGCTTCCCCGAGCGCCACAACTTGCAGAATGCTTCGCCGGTGACTTCGGGGCTCATTTGCCTTTTTTCTGTTTTGCTGAAATTAAAAAAAAAATCACCTTCCCCCTGCTTGTAACAGCGTGGGGATGCCTGAGCCCCATCCTGAGCTGTGCTGCGGGCGGGTCCGTGCCGCCGTGGGTTGGGGGGGCGGGGGGCAGTGCCGCTTCCAGCCATCTCCAAGGCAAATGTACTCCAGAGCCTTGGGACGCAGACGGTCGTAGGGGAGCTGGGAGCACGAGTCCTGCTTTGCCGAGTCAGGGCAACTGCTCGGTGCCGAGCCGCGGCGCTCTAGAAGCACATCCCTGACCTTTACCCCCAGAACCCCGGGGTGACGCGTTGGCCTTCGTGTCTGGCCAAGTGTTTGTGTGTCCGATGTGAACACAGGACAGGGCTGTCCTGCACCGAGTGAGTCGTAAGCAGCCCACAGAAACAGCCGAGGTTCCTCTGCTCCTAGCTCTAGATGACACGGCTCCCTTACTGTGGAAGATAATCAAGCATGAGCTTTTTTTGGCCAGGTGTGCTTCGTAGGACGTAAGTTAGTCCACAGACTCGTCCTCCTCCAAGCCCTTGGTTTGTGTTTCAAGCAACGGCAGCCGAGCAAATGGAAATACTGTCTTAGTCCAACTTAAGCCTCTTCAGGGATGTCCTGATATAAATCTCTTTTTGTTGCAGTACCGGCCAGCGAGGCAGAGAAGGAGCTGACAGAGCCTCCAGCATCCTCTAAACGAATATCGTTTCCCAGCAGCTCTGAGTCGCCTCTCTCCTTTAAATGGTCAAAAACTTCAGAAGAGACCAAATCAGAGCAGGTAAGGAAGAAGAACCCTGCTTTTTGTGCATCTACAAGCAGGTAATTTGTTTCATATCTGCCAAAAGCAAAGAATAAAATAGGAGAAGGAGGATGAAAGGCGATAACTGGTGGTAGGAGAAAGCATCAAATTATTAAAGTCTAGCTGTAAGGAAAGAGGAAAGCAGGAGCTGTAACAAGTGTGTGATTGATTTGTCCTCCCTGCAGATGTACCAGTGTCCATATTGCAAGTACAGTAACACGGACGTGAACCGGCTGCGGGTGCACGCCATGACCCAGCACTCGGTGCAGCCCATGCTGCGCTGCCCGCTCTGCCAGGACATGCTGAACAACAAGATCCATCTGCAGCTGCACCTCACCCACCTGCACAGCGTGTCGCCCGACTGCGTCGAGAAGCTCATCATGACGGTGAGTGCCCGTGCAGGCGAGCGCGGCGGCTGCGCCCCGGCAGGGACGAGCGAGGGGACGCCGGAGCTGCGCGGGCAGCACCCTCAGCTCTCGGGGTCCCTCACCAGGGTTCTTCCCATCCCTCGGTGTTGTGTCTGCAGGGACTGTCTTGTCCCTGCTTGAGCACTGTGGAAACTGGCGATGTTTCAGCGTTGAGTACTTTCCCTGCAAAGAGATTAGAATAAATACAATCTCCTTTAACCACTGAGGTCATTCCATGGGCTGGCGTTTGCAGAGCTTTGGGAGATGCCGGGGCTGATGTGCTGTGCTGCTCCTCTTGCAGAAGGTGCTCGTGTGTTGATGAGCACTTCCCAGGAAGGACAGCCAGGGTGATTAAGGTAACATTACAGGAAATTAGATACCAGGTTTCTGCTTAAAATACAATTTTAAGAACCAACAGAATAACGTCCCCTGGCAGTCTCATCTCACGGAGGGGAGACAGTCGAATGATGCAGCCCATGTTCTGCGCTTCGTTCACTTAATGAGGATCATCATTACTGTTGTATGAGATTCATTGGGTCTGTTACTTCTCTGAGGAGTCACTCCATCCAAAATTGCAATGCTTTAGCCACATAACAATTCCCTTTTTTCAGGGTAACCTGAACAAGCAAGGGATACACTGCCGTTGGCCCAGGGGTGGTGAAGCCTTACAGGACTGTTCAACACTAGAGCTACTATTTCAAGTGCTATTTTCAAACTGTGTGGAAGTGCCTGGTTTTAAATTAAAATCTAGGCATAGGCTTTAGAATTCTCTGAAGTAGGAAGCTTGCCACTGAAGCATGGAGTGAAAGTTCACTAGCTGAAGTTAACTGTCTTCATGTACAGCTCAAAACTTGAAACAACTCCACTTGCCAAGCTGTTGTTCACACAACACCATGCCTGTGTGTGGGTCGTGATTGCTGTTGCTTGTGCAGCTGCTGATGGGCAGCAGAAACTTCAGGTGGCAGACTGTGGTTAAGCACAAACATGTTTGCATGAGGCTCTTGTTCTGCCCTGCAGCCTTGTCTTAGCACCTAGCATGGGAACCCTTCCCCAGCACATCTCCAAGGAACTGAAATTCATCTGACTCGAGAGCTAGTGCTGGGGGGGCAGCAGATCAACAGCGCAGTGTTCGAGTTCTCGTTTGTGGGATGTGGGTTTGTGCTCTGGCTTTGCTCTGCCCAAGTCTCTGTGCTGCCGGCGTACACCTGGAGCCCTGGGCGCCGCTGCTGGGCCTCGGCGGCGGGACTGGGACGTGCTGTCGTGTGCAGAAACGCGCACGGAGGCTCGCCCCGCTCGCCAGCACTCAGGCACTTGCCCCAGTAAATAATAACATTTGGAGTCCCTGAATGTTTCTTTCATGAATTCCCTTTTCATAGGTTTCACATGAGTGCACCTTTCCATTTGCTAGTGTCGGTTTAAGATACAGGTGGAATTAATAAGGCACATTTTCAGAAACCGTTCTAAATTCACAAATGGGATGTATTGTCAGATTTCTACACTCCTATTTCTGTGGTATAATCTTTAAGGCAGGGTTGTGTCTGCATTTAAGAACTTGTCACCAAGTATATAAAATAAGTGTTTATTTTGATTCATGTGAGTTCTTTCTCTTTGTGATATTTTTCTTGCGCCCCATGTCTGCATGTTTTCTCCCTCCTTTGCTGTTTCCTGACAATGGAGGCAGGTAACACCATGTTTGTTGTAATACTCGTGTTCTGTATCAGCTCCCTCCCGTGACACCACCTGAGTGAGCACCCGCAGCACTGCCCAGCTTTTCTCTTGCAGTTGTCTCATCTTCTCTTTCTGTCGCCCTCCCAGTCCTCTTGTGGCTCCTTCTCAACCACCTTTTTATCCTCCCACTGTGCCTTACCAGCTACCTGTCCCCTCACATTTCTGCCCCCTCCCTCGGCCCCGTCGGGCCGTGCGCTGGCAGCCTGTGAAGGCTTGTAGTGGCCATGGTTGGACCAAGAGCTCCTGGCCACTCGCCAGAACCGTGTGTGCCCCAGCTAGGGGCTGCATTGTAAAACCCATTAAAAATCCAGCACCTTCTGAGTAACAGAATAGAGGGAGGTAGGGAAAAAGCACCAGCAGTTCCCCCAGGCTTTTGCAGGGCATCACTCTGCTCTCCGACCGCTCGTGGGCCCGGGTCAAGGAGCTGTCCGGTCACAGAGACTGCGGTCTCTGCGACCTGCATCCATTCTGTTTGATAGTGCTTAAGTGTGTAAATACCTTCTGAGGACTTGAATGCACCTTGTTAGCTTCTAACTAAATTGGTGGAAGACATTTTGACCTTACAAGAGCATTGAGCGGAAGCTGAGCCCCTTTCTTATGCCGGTGAGCGTAACCAGTTTTCTGAGGGTCTCTGTTACTCTGACGTGAGATGGTTCGTGTCCGAGGTGGGCTGTTGGCAGAACAGTCTGGAACAGGTGCGGTTGGGCTGGTCCATCTCGGCCCGAGCAGGTCTGTATCCCCCAGGACCCAGGGAGACTGGCAGAAGCCACTCGTTCAGGAGGATAGTCCCCTTGGGTGAGCACATCTGCGGTGCTGGAGCAGAGCTGAGCGCCGTGGAGACTGGCTCAGCCATGGAACTCCTCCTGCTTGTTCCTGGGCTTCCCCCCTTGCCATTGCCATGGCCCTGGGCAGCTCGTCCCTGTGGCACCCGGAGAGACATCTGGGGAGGAAGATTCCCTCTCCCACTTCGGGTCACATAGCATGAGGGTCAAGAAGGCGGTTCTTTTTTGCATTAAATGACCAATATTTTGATAAATCAGCATGGCTAGTGCAGCATGTGGCAGCGTCAGAGGAGCCTGATGTGGCTCACTCTGGCTGAGGTTCCCTCGTCAGTCTGAGGCGTGAATCGGGTCGTGGTGCCACCGCCAGGGAACTGCAGCCCAGTAAATGGGAGCTGGGTCCCTTTCGACACAGTGCCTTTGCGCTCGGCGTTGGAGGAGGCTCCAGTTAATAATACCTTATCAGACGCCTTTCAGGAACCTGCAGTGTCTAATATGTCTGTTGCCATAGTAACGGCTGCTTGCTTGTGCTCAGCATCTCCGCGCTGGCTGTTCCGTGCCCGTCCCTTCCCCATGGCCAGCAGCCGGGCGGGCTGTCCCCCGGGGGGCCCGGGCCCTCCCTGCCGGCCTAGTGCTGGATGGGGCTGGTGGGGCGGCAGC
>NW_020799114.1:379310-388668 GCF_003259725.1 Athene cunicularia | reverse complement strand
CCCGTCCCCGCGCGGCGTCAGGGCCGGGGAAGCCCCCGCGGGGCAGGGGCTCCCGCCACCCCCCATCTCCTGGGGCTCCCCTGCTGCGGGGCTGGGAACAAACGCGCCCAGTTCATTTCCCGTGGCATTTGGGCCGCTCCGAGCGGGTCCAATCGCCATCTTTCCATGTAACAGCCTCTCTGCTAATCTCGGGCCTGCACCGCTTCAGCAGAGAGCCCCTTAATGAGGGTGAAGTGCAGTTCGCCTGCACAGTCGATTGACAAGACTGATGGGCTCGGGCCGGGAGAAGGGACGGCTTCCCGAGAGCCTCCGGGAGCGGGCAGCTCTCCCTCCTCCCACGGCCAGCTTCATCCTTCTGCACATTCCTCTCCCATCATTTCTCTTGTCAGTTTTCCTTGGTTTAGGGCGTCTTCCCAGTGTTTCAGCCGTCCTTCCATCTTTTTCTTTTCTCCCTTGCTCGAAGAGTCATTCCCGCCCGTCCCTGCCATCCTCACTTCTCCCTCTTTCTACCGTTACATTTTTCCCCTCTTTCCTATTGTCTTTTCTTATTGCTCTCCCTTCTGCTGTCATTCAATTTTTCTCTCTCCCTCCTTCTCGCCCCCTCTCACTCCCCCCTTTCCCTCTCACTCTGTGTCTCATTCTCCATCTCGGATGAAGGTAATGAAAATAATCGGGCTTCATTAATTCTGAGCCCTGTGAGATGATAGCCATTTGGAGCCATGTTTGCCAATTAGATGGTCTAAATTAGAAGTGACCTTGGTATACTGCCATCGCTTTGCCTCTCTGAGTCTAATGAAGCTTTTCACTCCAGCACCCTCTCTCTCTCTTTGTAATGGAAATTACCTCCTTTGTCTGGTTCGGGAACCTTGCATTGCATGTGTATTTCCCCCCGGTTGCATGGACATAGGGATAGTAATGTATCTCCTCAGACCCCATCTAGAGATTTTCTTTTCAAAGCTGCATGATTTCAGCATTTTGGGGCATTTGCGGAGGAGCTGCTTAGACTGTCCACACATTTGGTCACTCGGTTCAGAGGAAAGTCAGAGCAGGCAGATCCAGCGCGGAAGAGGAGCTGCCTGTTCACGCTCTCCAAGATTAATTTTTTTGACGTGCCAAGAATATGCTTGTGTCACGCTGCCGGGGCCAGCGCAGGAGGGGTGTTGCAGCCTGAGCTGCCGGCCCGTGCTGATAAGCAGCTCTGCAGTTCATCGTCTTCAAAATCTGGTAGATCCAGTACAGCAGGAGCCACGCTTGTCACTGCTGTAGGTTGTCACCGGTGAGGAGTGGACCCACGGGTTGTTCTCCAGCCTGGTGACAGGTCTGTAGGTGTCAGGGCCTGTGCAATCTCTGAGGATGCTCCTGGGGCAGGGGGGCAGGATACGTGCCCTGTCAGCCCTCAGGTTTTTTGTAACAGTCACTTGCTGGACTCATTGTCTATAGAAGTGGCCATCGGTGGGTCTCGTCACCATAAAGAAATCTTATCTGCTTAAGGGGATCTGAGTTTCGTCCGAAACGGAGGGTCCTTGGAAGCAGAGAGGCTTGTCCCACCAACCTTCCACCTCTGAGGCAGCTTCTCAGCATTCTGCTCTAGCGGGAGGTTCTCCAGCTGGCGCTCCCATCTCCAGGACAGACCACAGGGGAGATGTTTCAAAGTGGGGTGCTGGAGAGGCTGCCAGAGCCCAAACTCCTCGCCCTTCGCTCTTTACCCAAGCAAGGTCCCTGCCCCACTGAGTGGGAGGGGACGGGGCGGTCGGAGCCAGGCTGCGCCCTGAGCACCTGCCCCAGCGTTAGGGGTTTGCTTGGAGACGCTGCCTCTGGTCATCGAAGGACGGGTAAAACAGACCCGATCCTCGTCTTGGTGCCCAAACGCCGGGCTGTGGGTAGGAGTGAGCTGCCAGTCCCTTCCCCACCTCCCGGTTTCGTTTGAACAGAAAGGTCGAGAGTGACGGGATCAAGGGGACCATTTGTCTTCTGCACAGCGACGCTGGGAGCAGCCTCGAGACCGGGGGGCAGGAGTGGGGGAACAGGCAGCTCGGGGCTCTGCGCTGACAGAGAGCAGAGTTTCCAAGCTGGAAGGCTTTGCTGTTGGCTTGTGGGCCAGATCACGGCTGCAGCTGAGGAGGGGACGTGGTGTAACATTACACAGAGCAAAACACGTATGGACAGAAGAAGGAAAGGGAGGAGACAAATCGCGTTTGTCGGGCTGACATCTGTAGGGTTGATTTTTTAATAACAGTTCCCATTGACTGACACGTTGCCATTGTGAAACAGTTGGTGTTGAGGAGACGTTTGAACAGGGAGATGGAGGCGTTGAGCAGAGCCGAGGAGGGATGCCAGGATGACCTGCCAGGTGTTGCCTGCTCAGGTGAGAGGGAAGTAGAGAGCCTTTAACAGCCGCTCACGAGCACAGCCTGTGCTCCAGATAAGCGTGTTTCTCTATCACCAGGACAGTTAATGCTATTTAAATACATCTGAAGTACAAAATGCGGTGTCGGAGGGCACCACTCCTTGTTAGTCTGTTGGGTGGCCGTGGCCTACTTACTCATCCTTCTTGCCCCCTTGGTACTCCCGCTGTTTGTTTGCACCGAGAGCAGCTGCAGCGTGCGAGGCCTTTCCTGCACACACCGGGAAACGGTGAATCCTCAAGTGGGTTTGTGCTCTAGAAGGACAAGTCATTCAAAACGGGCACTCTGGAATTCAGTGTAAATGCAAAGTGGATGAGACGTGCAGCCTGTTGTCACTGGTCTTTACTCCCTGCTTGGGGGTGGCGTGCGGGAGGAGGGGACAGAGCAGTCCTGCCCTGGGAAGGGGCCGAGGAAACGGGCAGCACTTCCAGGAGGTGCCCGAGTGGTGCTGAACAGCTCGGGGCCTAAAGCAGGTCCAGCTGCTGACGCAAGACCAGTCCCTTATTTTCAAGGTTTTGCATCCCAAGGCCAGCCCTGTCTGGACCACCTGCACTTGCCCTGCATCCATATCCCAAATTTCTAGCTTCCTGCACTTTTTTCCGAGCTTTTTTCTGTTTGCCTTTTGGGATTTTGTGCCTGTAGCAGTTTAATATACCACAGCCTTTTTTTTTTTTTTTTTTTCCCCCTTTTTTTTCTTTTTTATTGTGGAGAGAGGAGTAGAAGTAGGGTGAGAACTGAGGCCATGGAGATGCAGGTAGATAAAGGTAATTACTTAAACACATATAGGGCAGGACTTATTGGTTTGGAGACCCAGATTAAGATGCAGAGGAGCATGTGAGGTTGATGATTATATTTCGGGGAGAGTTAATTGACGGAAGGTGAAGGCAGACAAAGAACCGCTGCTTACTGCCTTCTTGAATCCCAATCAGGAATTATGATTAAAGACGCGGCGAGACAACAGAGGCCTGATGAATTGGTGTCTTTTTTTTTTTCTTTTTTGCCGTCATTCACACTTGATTGACTTCAACCTTTCAAGTGCAAAAGTCTCTCTTTTCCATTATTATTCATAGCCATCTGAGTTTTTCTAATTAAAGTGTATGAAAACAATTACTGATCCGTCGTACTGAGTGTGGTAGTGGGGATGGCTGCCTTACTGTAATGCGTATAAAAAGCCCACAGTTTTCTATAATGATGTGCAGCTGAGGTGTTAGATAATTTTATTCTTTTTCTACTCTGTTGGGGTTTTTTTTAATTTCTCGTGATTTATTTTTCATAATTCCTAAAGATCCTAGGAAAGCACTCTCCCTGCTGATAAAGCTGAGAGGGACGGCTCCTTCTTGCCTTTCCTCCTCGATGTCCCTTCTCAGCCCCCTCCTCCAAGCCAGGCTGCCAGGAATTAAGCAGTGACCTTTCACGTCTCTGGACCCACCACCCACAGCCGTCAGATACTCCTGCTTAGAGTAAAAGGTGGAATGAATTTGGTGTGCTCAGCTTCCCTCCGGGTGATTTATCAGTGCCAGCTGCCTTTCCTGCAGCCGTCTGTGGGACCCAGCGCTCCCCTCCGCGCCCTGTCTGTCCCGGGGAGGGGAGGGAGCTCAGCATCCTTCTCTGGTGAGGGAGGGAGCTCAGCATCCTTCTCTGGTGAGGGAGGGATCTGGTGAGGGAGGGAGCTCAGCATCCTTCTCTGGTGAGGGAGGGAGCTCAGCATCCTTCTCTGGTGAGGGAGGGAGCTCAGCATCCTTCTCTGGTGAGGGAGGGAGCTCAGCATCCCTCCCCAGTGCAGCTCGGATGACTGAAGCCACTCATATGCAAACATTTGTTTCTGAGGTTTTTCATGGACTGTTTTTGTTGCCATTCACTTAGTGAAGCCAAGGTTAGTCTATGTTTGCTGGGATTTGACGTGTGTAGATAAGGAAGATTTCATGTCCTGCGCGTAGGTTTGCCCTCAGCTTCACCACAGATCTGCTATGGTGTGATTCCATCGAGCCTTGTGGCCCTTGCCTTTGCGGAAAGCCAGGCACGCTGCCGGCAGATAACAGCCTCACTCGCTCGCTCTCTTCTGAAATCCCAGGTTCAAATGCCCTCCTGGTATCTGACAGAAGCATGGAGAGCCTTGTTTAGCTAGGAAGTGTTCCTGCCCAGGAGGGTTTATTTCTGCCTCGCTTTCCCAGGGGCCAGCGGCTGGGAGCAGCAGCACCACAAGCACTGCAGGTCACTGCTGGCCAGCCCTGGTGAGAGGGAACCGTCCCTGGGCCTCAGCAGGGCCAAGCTTGGCCGCTCGCGCCGCGGGGGTGTCTTCGCATCCACGGGCTTCTGAGGAGCGCGGGGGACCACCGCTGGCACACGGCAGGGGTGGTGACCAGGGGTGGTGACACTGTGCGGGCCTGTCTGCCCAGCTGCTGCCCCGGGGCAGGGCTGGGGGCAGCCTTCCAGCGACTGCCTCCGGATGCTCAGAAGGGCGTTTGTAGTCCTGCATCTGATGCCAGCCACATGCAGACTGCTAGCAAGGTATTTTGAGTGTTCTGTGCACGACCTGATGCACCCAAAGAAACATTTTTCCAGAAAAAGATGAGTATTTGCATTTGACGCTTTCAAAGAGCATCTCTAGTTTAAGCACACAAACTCTCCAGCTCTTCAGAACTGTTGGTGCTCAAGCGCTGCACTGGTTATGACGGTGCAGGTTCTAGACAAACACTTGAAGAGAGGCAAAGGGATCACATCAGTCAGAGCAAGGAAAGGGTTACCAAAAGCTTTTCATTTTGCAGACAATTTGCTGTCTTTTTAGTCTTTCCTTATTCATCCTTTCCTTTGTCACCTCTCTCCTTATTTGTACTTCTCTTTCTCATGCCCCTCCTTTTCCTGCATCAGTACACTTTGAAAACAGTGCTGCAATGCTCCCTAGTTCAAGATTACAGTGTACTTTACGAGGTATGATTTAATTAGGGGCCTTATTATATTTTCAGCAGCTTAAGGTGGGCCTTTCAACTTATCTACCTAATTGGTTGCACAAGAAGTTTCACAGCCCATGACAAAACATTGTCAGTGATCAAAGTCTGAATTCTACATAAAGGAAAAATATTAATAATAAGATTATTCTTCAAGTGTGCGCTGCTAATTATGTCCAGAATGTAACTGTAGAAACACTTCTGACTGATGTGAGCTTTGTCTAATAAATATGAGTCTTCAGTGAGCTATGAAAAGTGACGCGTCTGACTTTACAATACTGGTGTCTAATTTTGCCACTGAAGACGTTTAAAATATTTTCCTGTGTTTTCCTTCTCCCCGCATCCTTTCCTCCCTGTCTCCAGGTGACAACACCTGAGGTGATGATGCCCAGCAGCATGTTTCTCCCGGCAGCTGCTCCGGAGAAGGACGGGAACTCCACTGCAGAGGAGCTGGGGAAGCAGCCTGGTGAGTGCGCAGCGAGGTCCACGGGTGCCACCGCTGGCCCAGCTCCCCTCACCTGCCCAGGGCCGTGTCTGGGGACGTCGAGCTGGGCCCAGCGGTCTCCCAGCACCACGGTGGGACGGTGCCCAGTAGGGCCGTCTCCCTTCCTCTCTGCCTCAAACAGGCCGGGAGAGCTGAGCAGCACGGCTCACCGCCGTGGCCAGGCCTGTGGAAATGGCGCTGAATCCCAGCGAAGGAGACGGCCAGACGGAGCGGTGAAAGGCAGGGGTGAAGGGAATGGGTGAAGGGCAGGGGTGAAGGGCAGAGGTGAAGGGCAGAGGTGCTGGAGGGATTGGTAGAGAAAGGCTCAAGGTTGCAGCTGCTGGCCGCAGACTGTGCCATCCCCTCTGCTGCACTTGCTCTGCTGCCATCATCGCTCAGGTACAGAGCCAGTCTGGGGAGCTTTGAGCTGCTGCCGTCCTTACCCGGCCCAAATCTCCTCAGCCTTTCTCGTTGCCATGCTGTGTTAGGAAGGCATGTCTGTAAATCCAGGGCTATGTAGTCCTGGCTTTGTCATGTGATGTGAGAGCACCCCAAGAACCTTGTTCTGCGTGGGCAGAAGGATGCGATCTCAAACCTGGCAGGGAAGCAATGCCAGTCTTCTTCTGTGCCCTCCTGGAAGGTCTGTAAGGAGGCTGGGAATGAAGACAACCTTCTCTCCTTCCGGAGAGACGGCCCCAAGGCCGTGATGCTGCTGGGGCAGCACTGGCACAGCCAGGGTAGTTAATGCTGCCCCAGGCAATGGGATGCTTTCTTTGTCCTCTGCCCATATCACGCTGCCTTTTGTGGCAGGACTGTGCTCTTAGACCCTGGAAAGGTGGCAGCACATTGAGTGGTTCTGCCTTCTTCTCCCATTCTCCCTCAAACTGCATCCTTTGAGCTGCTGCCAGCAGGTCCTCAATTTCATTCCTGTTGTTTCTAGCTTTGATAGGACCAAGACTCAAATACTACATTCAGTTTCATGAACCTTCTTATTGGAAAATAGGCAGGACATCAAAGAACAGCACAGACAGACAGGTGGCTGAATGGCCTTCACTTAAAAGGAAGAATTAAAGCTGATAAATGCACTAAGGGAACGTGTGTGTCTGTGAATAATTTCCAGATATTCGAAGTGGGCATGAAAGCAAATTGTGTGGGCTTATGCAGTGGGCCATGGTGAGAGTAATGGGCTGGTATTAAAATAAATGAATGAAGACAGAGAAATGTTAGACATACCTGTTGTCTTGCAGAGAAAAAAACACTGACGTATTAGGGACAAAAAGAGGGTGTTGATCCACCCTTGTGTACTGGTGTGATTTTCAGGTTTGCTCTTATCTTGTTTTCACAGAAATCTCAGAGGACTCGGGAAAGAGTCTTTTGCCATCGGAAGGTGCAGAGCACAGTGGAGATCCCAAGCCCGCTGCAGCCGATCAGAGCTCGGCCAGGGAGGACTCCGGCTTCCTCTGCTGGAAGAAGGGCTGCAACCAGGTGTTCAAGAGCTCGGCGGCCCTGCAGACACACTTCAATGAAGTTCACGCAAAGCGGCCTCAGCTGCCGGTGTCCGATCGCCACGTCTACAAGTACCGTTGCAACCAGTGCAGCCTGGCCTTCAAAACCATCGAGAAGCTGCAGCTCCATTCCCAGTACCACGTCATCCGGGCGGCCACGATGTGCTGCCTCTGCCAGCGCAGCTTCCGAACCTTCCAGGCCCTGAAGAAGCACCTGGAAACCAGCCATCTGGAGCTGAGCGAGGCCGACATTCAGCAGCTCTATGGGGGTCTCTTGGTCAACGGGGACCTCCTCGCTATGGGCGATCCTTCGCTTGCAGAAGACCACACTATAATAGTTGAGGAAGATAAGGAGGAGGAGAGCGACTTGGAAGATAAGCAGAGCCCGACAGGTAGCGATTCAGGGTCGGTGCAAGAGGACTCTGGCTCAGAACCGAAAAGGGCCTTACCCTTCAGGAAGGGCCCTAACTTCACTATGGAGAAATTCCTAGATCCGTCTCGCCCTTACAAGTGCACAGTCTGCAAGGAGTCTTTCACGCAGAAGAACATTCTCCTGGTCCATTACAATTCAGTTTCTCATCTGCATAAACTGAAAAGAGCGCTCCAAGAGTCTGCTACGGGGCAGCCCGAACCCACCAGCAGCCCAGACAACAAACCTTTTAAGTGTAACACCTGCAACGTGGCCTACAGTCAGAGCTCAACCTTGGAGATCCACATGAGGTCTGTCCTGCACCAAACCAAGGCTCGCGCGGCCAAGCTGGAGGCGGCCGGGGGCAGCGGCAGCAGCAACGGAGCCGGCAACAGCAGCAGCAGCAGCCTCTCACTGGGCTCCTCCACGCCGAGTCCGGTGAGCGCCAGCAACAGTAACACCTTCACAACCACCAACACCAGTAATTCGGGCACAACTCCCATCCCCAGCCTGCTCAACCAGGTGTCCAGCGACAGCGTGGGCATTCCTCCTTTGGGCAACCCTGTAAGCACTAATATCTCCTCCCCTTCGGAGCCCAAAGAGGTGAACCGTAAGAAGCTGGCAGACATGATTGCATCCAGGCAGCAGCAGCAGCAACAGCAGCAGCAGCAGCAGCAGCAGCAGCAGCAGCAGCAGCAGCAGCAGCAGCAGCAGCAGCAAGCTCAGACCTTGGCCCAGGCTCAGGCCCAAGTCCAGGCCCATCTGCAGCAGGAACTGCAGCAGCAAGCTGCCCTCCTGCAGTCTCAGCTGTTCAACCCAGCACTTTTGCCACACTTCCCGATGACCACTGAGACCCTTCTGCAGCTTCAGCAACAGCAGCATCTTCTGTTCCCTTTCTACATCCCCAGTGCCGAGTTCCAGCTCAATCCAGAGGTCAGTTTGCCTGTCACCAGTGGTGCGCTGACACTGACTGGTACCGGGCCAAGTTTGCTGGAGGACCTGAAGGCTCAGGTTCAGCTCCCTCAGCAGAGCCACCCGCAGCTCTTGCAGCAGCAGCAAGGCCAGCTGTCCTTGTCCCAACCTCACTCCGTCCTTATACAGCAGAGCCAGCACCCCGAGAAGAAGAATAAATCCATAGTGAAGGAGAAGGAAAAAGAAACCCCGCGGGAAAGTGCAGAGAGAGGAGACAATAACGTAGCATCTAAGGAGTCTCTGCCTGACAGCGTAAAGCCTAAAGAGAAGAAGGACTTTGTGCCGGGCGGTGGTTCAGAGCCCTCCTTACTGCCTCCACGCATTGCCTCTGATGCACGGGGGAACGCCACCAAAGCCTTGCTGGAGAACTTTGGCTTTGAGCTTGTCATTCAGTATAATGAGAACAAGCAGAAGGTGCAGAAGAAGAATGGGAAGACAGAGCAAGGTGAGAACTTGGAAAAGCTCGAGTGCGACACGTGCGGCAAGTTCTTTTCGAACATCCTCATCCTGAAGAGCCACCAAGAGCACGTTCACCAACATTACTTCCCCTTTAAGCAGTTAGAGAGATTTGCCAAACAGTACAGAGAACACTATGACAAACTGTACCCGCTGCGGCCTCAGACCCCATCTAGAGATTT
>NW_020799114.1:371251-379260 GCF_003259725.1 Athene cunicularia | reverse complement strand
CGCTCCCCCCAGCGCCGCCGCAGCCGGCGTCCACTCCCACCATCGCAACGTCTGCCCCGCCGATCACCTCTCCCACGATCGCACCAGCCCAGCCGTCTGTGCCACTCACCCAGCTCTCCATGCCCATGGAGCTCCCCATCTTTTCACCACTTATGATGCAAACCATGCCACTACAAACGCTGCCTGCCCAGCTGCCCCCCCAGCTGGGTCCCGTAGACCCTCTGCCTGCCGACCTGGCCCAGTTGTACCAGCACCAGCTCAACCCCAGCCTTCTCCAGCAGCAGCAGAACAAGAGGCCGCGGACGCGGATCACCGACGACCAGCTCCGAGTCCTTCGGCAGTATTTTGATATTAACAATTCCCCGAGTGAGGAGCAGATCAAAGAGATGGCAGACAAGTCCGGATTGCCCCAGAAAGTGATCAAGCACTGGTTCAGAAACACTCTGTTCAAAGAACGCCAGCGCAACAAGGATTCCCCGTACAACTTCAGTAATCCTCCCATCACCAGCCTGGAAGAACTGAAGATAGACTCACGGCCTCCTTCTCCAGAACCTCAAAAGCAGGAGTACTGGGGGAGCAAGCGGTCCTCCCGGACACGCTTTACTGACTACCAACTCCGAGTCCTGCAGGACTTCTTTGATGCCAATGCTTATCCAAAGGATGATGAATTTGAGCAACTTTCTAACTTGCTGAACCTCCCAACGCGTGTTATAGTGGTGTGGTTCCAGAACGCCCGTCAGAAAGCTAGGAAAAACTATGAGAATCAGGGAGAAGGCAAAGATGGGGAACGACGGGAGCTAACAAATGACAGGTATATTAGAACAAGCAACTTGAACTACCAATGCAAAAAGTGCAGTCTAGTCTTTCAGCGCATTTTTGATCTCATTAAACACCAGAAAAAGCTTTGTTACAAAGATGAGGATGAGGATGGACAGGATGATAGCCAGAATGAAGACTCTATGGATGCAATGGAGCTCTTGACTCCAACCAGTTCCTCCTGCAGCACACCAATGCCCTCGCAAGCCTACAGCACGCCTACGTCTTCAGCCAATGCAACCTCCTCAGCTTTTCTGCAGCTCACAGCAGAGGCAGATGATTCCTCCACCTATAGTTCGAAAGTAGAAGCTACAGAAGAGAAACCAAAGCAGTCTGAACCTCCAAGTACACAGCAAAACCAAACTCAAGAGAAGCAAGTGCAACCAAAGCAAGAGTCTCAGCAGCAACAGGACCAAGGAGAACAAAAGACAAGTTCAGCACACCAAAAGATTTCACAGTTATCCTCCCCCTCTTCACTGCAACAGCCACCTCCCCCTCCTCAGCCCCCACAGTGCTCCTTGTCACAGTCAAGCCCGAGTCCATCGCAGCTCTCACATCTCTCCCTCAAACCCATTCACACCTCCACCCCTCAACAGCTGGCAAACCTACCTCCTCAGCTAATCCCATACCAGTGTGACCAGTGTAAGCTGGCATTTCCTTCCTTTGAGCATTGGCAGGAGCATCAGCAGCTCCATTTTCTGAGTGCACAGAACCAGTTTATCCACCCCCCATTCCTGGACAGGACGCTGGATATGCCGTTCATGCTTTTTGATCCCAGTAATCCACTACTGGCCAGCCAGCTGCTGTCTGGAACATTACCACAGATTCCAGCAAGCTCAGCCACTTCACCGTCAACTCCAACATCCACAATGAACACACTGAAGAGAAAGCTGGAGGAGAAGGCCAGTGCAAGCCCCGGAGAAAACGACAGCGGGACTGGAGGAGAAGAACCACAAAGGGACAAACGTCTAAGGACAACCATTACCCCAGAGCAGCTGGAAATTCTTTATCAGAAATACTTGCTGGACTCCAACCCGACACGGAAAATGTTGGATCACATTGCACATGAAGTGGGCTTGAAGAAGCGCGTGGTGCAAGTTTGGTTTCAGAACACCCGTGCACGGGAGAGGAAGGGGCAGTTCAGAGCTGTAGGGCCTGCCCAAGCCCACAGGCGCTGCCCCTTCTGCCGAGCTCTCTTCAAAGCAAAGACAGCTCTTGAAGCTCATATCCGATCTCGTCACTGGCATGAGGCCAAGAGGGCTGGATACAACTTGACATTGTCTGCTATGCTCTTGGACTGTGATGGGGGACTCCAAATGAAGGGAGACATCTTCGACGGAGCAAGCTTTTCCCACATGCCACCAACCAGCAGTGACGGCCAGAACGTTCCTCTCTCCCCAGTGAACAAGAGCATGGAGCTGTCACCTCGAACCCTGCTGAGTCCATCCTCCATTAAGGTGGAAGGGATAGAAGACTTCGAGAGTCCCTCCATGTCCTCGGTCAATCTGAGCTTTGACCAAACAAAGCTGGACAACGATGACTGCTCTTCTGTCA
Source organism: Athene cunicularia (assembly GCF_003259725.1). NCBI lineage: Eukaryota > Metazoa > Chordata > Aves > Strigiformes > Strigidae > Athene > Athene cunicularia. Next base: position 376,890 of record NW_020799114.1, on the reverse strand, counting down.
ACACTGCAATCACAGACACTACAACAGGAGATGAAGGGAACGCGGACAACGACAGTGCAACAGGGATTGCAACCGAAACCAAATCAGCATCGGGACCCAGCGAAGGTCTGACAAAAGCTGCCATGATAGCAATGTCTGAATATGAAGATCGGCTGTCTTCCGGCCTGGTCAGCCCAGCTCCCAGCTTTTACAGCAAAGAGTACGATAATGAAGGTACTGTGGACTATAGTGAAACATCCAGCCTTGCAGACCCCTGCTCACCCAGCCCTGGCGCAAGTGGTTCAGCCAGCAAGTCTGGAGAGAGCGGGGATCGGCCCGGACAGAAACGCTTTCGCACTCAGATGACTAATCTCCAGCTAAAAGTTCTTAAGTCATGCTTTAATGACTACAGGACACCTACCATGCTGGAGTGTGAGGTCCTGGGCAATGACATTGGACTGCCAAAGAGAGTTGTTCAGGTCTGGTTCCAGAATGCTAGAGCAAAGGAGAAGAAGTCCAAACTCAGCATGGCCAAGCATTTTGGTATAAACCAAACAAGTTACGAGGGACCCAAAACAGAGTGCACTTTGTGTGGCATCAAGTACAGCGCTCGACTGTCTGTACGTGACCATATCTTCTCTCAACAGCATATCTCCAAAGTTAAAGAAACCATTGGAAGCCAGTTGGATAAGGAAAAGGAGTATTTTGACCCAGCTACTGTACGTCAGTTGATGGCTCAGCAGGAGCTGGACCGGATCAAAAAAGCCAATGAGGTTCTTGGTCTGGCAGCTCAACAGCAGGGCATGTTTGATAACACCCCTCTGCAAGCTCTTAACCTTCCTGCTGCTTACCCAGCACTACAGGGCATCCCTCCAGTCTTGCTCCCAGGCCTCAACAGCCCATCCTTACCAGGCTTCACTCCATCCAACACAGGTGGGTATGGACGTTAGCACACTGCGCAGAGACTCCGCCTCACTTGACGCATCTTTAGCACCGGCAGGTGTTCCCTTGAGAACAACTGGTAGTGGGATGCCCAGGCCTTTAGTTGAGCACGTTTACTTGACAGCGAGTAAGCAATAGGTACTTTATCTTTGATTCCTGATTCAGGTTTTCTAGCAAAGTCTGAAACAGCAAAATCTAGACATGCTGCATCTCTCTGTTTCATTAGGGCAGACTAAAAATTCTGAAGCATCTTCAAGGAAAATAGAGGATTTATCAAACGGAACAGGAAAAGGACTAATGCGCTGAACACATTGTTCATTATACCTTTCCTTTTGTTATTCAATTCAGTGTATGTAGTGCCATCCCAAGTTTTCATTAAATCTGAATGGTTTCTAGGGAAAAGTGTGATGTGCGTAGTAGCACTGGTGACACAAACCTGGAGCATCTTTAGGTAACGTCCTTATGGTGACCCCCAGGACAAATCCCGATGCAGCTGTGGATTGGTTCTTGAGTAATGGCTGGACACGACCTGAAAGTACCTTCTCAACAAACAACAGTGTAGTCATGGGACAAATCTGCTTTGTATTATAATAAGATTTTCCTTAACAATACTAAGTAAAAATGAAATCTGGCATGGTCTTTTGGGTGGCCTAACCCCAGGTACTGGACTTTGTTTTCTGAGAGCGCTCCTTTCCCTCGTACCTGGTGGGCGGGTGGAAAGTTGAAGATGTGTAGCAAACACTGGCAGTGGAAGATGCTGCCCAGTAGACTGTGACCTAGAAGACTTGATCCAAGGGCCTTATTTCAGGCCTGCTACATCCGTGGCATCCCAGAGACCTGCCTGTGTCTGAATTGGCGCTCATGTCAGAGTAAGTGATGTTCTCTAGACTTGCTCTCACTTGGCAGCCTTCTCTATTTACTTCTGGCGATCCCTCTTCAAGCTGGCTCTCACTGGGGCTGCTCTACGTTTACAGAGATACCCCCAGAACTGATTCCAGTGTCTTGTCTTGGCAACACGCTGAGTCTGTCTTGGGCTGGGAAGCCCGTGACACCACGGCACAGTCACACCATCTGCCCCTGCGCACCGCGGCAATACAGGCCTAACGCCGTCAGTGTCCAGGAACTAATTGTACTGAACTAATTGGCTAATGAGGAGTTACAATCCGTGGTGTGAAGCCTAAATAGGATCTAAGCATCTTCCTAGCTTCTTAATCAGAAACCAGAGTGCTATCAGTCTCCAGAAAGACTTTCTGATGCCTTTATTCAGCCTGCTGACTCTGAAGTTCCTTTTTCAACAGATTGAAAAACTCAGTGCAGATGCTGCCAGGTAACATGGTTGTGTCATGTTAATAAGATTGCCGTCTTCTTTTGTCATCCAGGAGGTAAATCTTTGGATAAGCAAATCAAAGCCTTATACGAAAGGATAGTAGCTGGTGTGAGCAGCTGCGTGGAACCTGAACAGCTGATCTGACCTGGCTGCAGAGCTGCTCACTCTAAATCACATCGCTAGTGCCTGAGGTTTGTGTGTGGTTACAGTGACACGGAGGGTAACACCCTAAAGAGAGCACCCAGGACTCAAAGCAGGCGTCTTTCCCTCCCCTTGGAAGTGTCTCTAAAATATCTTCTGCTTACAAATGAGAAAGAGTTAAATCTCACTGTATTTGTTGGGTTCTGGCCTTTCCAAGGATGATCCACTCTTGGAGCCAAGATCCCTTTTTCCACGAGAGCAGCAGAGGGGATTACCTTGTAGCATGGTTGCTGGTGTCTGTGTCGGAAGGTCCTATCAGAGAGCAGAACAGATCAGAGTAAGTTTTTCTTGAATCTGGAAAAGATTTCTGCTGAGAGTTAGGCCCTCTGCAAGGCTTTTTTGCATCTTCTCACAACGCCCAAAGCGGAAGTAAAATCATTCTTGACCATAGTTGTAGGGTGTGTCGTTGCAATTAAACCTTTTTTAAAAACAGCTGCCGTTAGAAATTTTTCTGTTCAGGGCTGCTGCCCATTCCTGCTCCTTGAACCTCGTCCTAGCTCCATGCCTGAGGGCATCTTTACATGCCAGGACTTTTCCGCGCGATACTTCTGTTCTTAGTGAAGATCTCATTTCAGAGGCCAGAATGAGGCCAAGAGGATCTCTTTGGCAGGTTATATTGGCAGCCTATCGCAGATAGCTTTGTGCTGTTTACTTAGTACCCCAAATTTATAACAAGATCCAAAATTACTTTTTTGCACTTCAATCTATATTGTTCCTTTTGTTTTTCTCCAAAGACCAGTATGTGTCCTGGGGAGATGAGGCTACGTACTATGAATGTTAAAGGCAATCAGTGACTGCCTAGACAGGACTAAGCTATTTAGAAAGTCAAACAGACTATTTGTGGCCTTTAGATAAAGCTCCAAAGGTCAGGCCATCTCGGCTCAAAGCCTGTCGAAGCAGATAAGGCTGTGCATCCAGGAATGTTATGAATTAGCCACTGCTCCCGTGCTTGAACCTCTCAGGGACTGTTCAGCGAGGGAACATCAGTTTCAATGGCATCTGTCCATAATGTGCCCTTATCTGAAATCTATAAGGCTGCTGCGTGGAGGCTCACTTCATACACTCCATACCTCCACAAATCACTATTGTCTCGATGCTGTGCCGGGAGCAGATGCAGGTTTCAGAAGGGTTTGCGTTGGCCGTGCCAAAGGCTGCCGGCTCTCGGCCGCCAGCCCCCAGCCCTCCCGCGGGCCAGGCCACCCTGGCAGGGCCGTGCAGGCGGGTCAGCGCTGCGCATGGATGCGGTTTATACCAGGGTGTAGGTTTGGGAGAGTGCTCTGCTCCCCACGGCTGCCAGCTGCTCCTCGGAGCACGGTGCTGCGTGTTGAGCAATGGAGATTCCTCCCAGGCTGCGCCCGCTCCGCAGGGCTGCGGCGGTGCCGCCGTGCCGTGCCGGCAGCACCTGGTGTCCAGGAGCCTGCGGGGGGGCGTGTGTGTCTCTGCACGGAATTTACGTCCCGTGCTCCTCCGCCAGCCGCTGCCCCAGGCCCTGCCACCAGCTCTGGCCAAGGACTTGGGTGTCGGGCTGCCAGCTAGTGCCAGGGATGGGATGGTTGAGGATGCCCACGCTTGTTCCTCAGGATCAATTACGATGATTTAAGACCTCACCACAGTAAATGGGGCGGCTGCAGCTCAGCCCCCAGCGCTTTGAGCCCCGTGGCAGCTGGATTTCCCCGCCAGGAAAAATCTGGATTTTCCGCTGCCTGCCCTGTGCACAGCGATCTCCCTGGGTGCAAGCTTCCCCTGGGAGAGCACGAGCTGCCACGTGCCCCGAGTCACCCCCAAACAGGCCAGTTTCTCCTCTCCCACTGGATGTATCACAGAAGAGGTACAACCTAAAGTACAAGTTCCTGCACCTCCCCGGCCAGTTCCTCGTTCCGCGGCTGCTGGTGCTCAGCCCCGCTTGGGGCAGTGATCGTTGCAGCTGCAAGGACTCGGGCTTGGTTAACGGAAGGTTAGATGTTGAACGGTGTTGTGGCAGGGGTGGGTCCTGCAGAACATTAGAGCTTTGTTTCATTATTTTCCCCAAATGGCATTGAAGGACTTCCCAAGCAAAATGTTCCTTTTTAGGAGCACGTTCACCAGCTGCAGGGGACGTGACTAATGGATGTGACTCTGGGAGCCACACTCCTCTTGCCCCCAACTGCTGTCAGCTGTGAGAGTAGAAATTGTCACCGGGGGACGGTTGTTACTGGCTATTCCTGCTGTTGGGAAGATGGGCAGACTTCGCATTCCACCATTAATCCATCTCCTTTGTGAGGAAGCATCACAGTGCTTTTAATTCCACCCAAAACACGACGCTCATGCCCTGGGGGGTGTCTGAGTACCACATAAACTCTGAAATGTTGCTCAGAAGCTGTGCACCCAAAGCCTCTTGCCCTGGAAGGAAGGAAGGGGTTGCATCAGAGGTTTGTGGATTTGTGAACATCAACCTAATAAGGACAAATTAACTTAGATTTAGCCTGTCCAGGCCTCTTCCGTTTCCATGACCAGGGCTTTCTGATCTGTGGAGGTTTTGACGAGATTGTCAGTACGAGCGTTACGGCCGTTGGGCGCAGCAGCCGCCTTCTGCCAGAGCCCTTTGGCCGAAGGACCAGGTAGTGCAGGTGTCGGCAGAGCGCCCGTCCCCGACATCAGCTGGGAGTCCTGGGGGGATGTCAGGGGGTCGGTAAAACAACAGCTCCACCGGGCGGCTGGCGGGGCCTCGGGCAGCGGAGACAGGCGCGGTTGTCCTGCTGTGGCTCGGGCCGATGCCGCCCTCGAGCAGGGGTGGTTGCGGGGTGGCCCGGGGTCACCCTGCCGTGTGCTTTCTGCCTGCCCAGCGCCGAGTGACTCACCTCTCTCTCCTCCCTCTTGCAGCTTTAACTTCTCCCAAACCCAACCTGATGGGCCTGCCCAGCACAAGCGTCCCTTCGCCCGGCCTCCCCACCTCTGGATTACCAAATAAGCAGCCCCCGGCCGCGCTGAGCTCGCCCACCCCGGCACAAGCCACGGCGGCCGTGGCCCCACAGCAGCCGCCGGCAACAACCCCGCAGCCGCAGCCGCAGCAGCCGCCCCCACCGCAGCGCAAGGAGAAGGAGAGCGAGAAGGCAAAAGAGAAGGAGAAGGCACCCAAGGGCAAGGGGGAGCCCCTGCCAGGCCCCAAGAAGGAGAAGGGGGAGGCGCCGGCGGGCGCCCTCTCGGCCCCGCT
>NW_020799114.1:368117-371201 GCF_003259725.1 Athene cunicularia | reverse complement strand
CCCCGCCGGGGAAGCCGCCGCCGCCGCCTTTCCCTCCTCTCTCCTCATCTTCAACGGTTACCTCAAGTTCATGCAGCACCTCAGGGGTTCAGCCCTCGATGCCAACAGACGACTATTCGGAGGAGTCTGACACGGATCTTAGCCAAAAGTCAGATGGACCGGCGAGCCCGGCGGAGGGGCCCCGGGACCCCGGCTGCCCTAAGGACAGTGGTCTAGCTAGCGTAGGAATGGACACCTTCAGATTGTAAGCTTTGAAGATGAACAATGAAAATGAATTTAAATAAAAAAGTTAATAACAAACCAATTTCAAAAATAGACTAACTGCAATTCCAAAGCTTCTAACCAAAAAAAGAAAAAAGAAAAAAGAAAAAGCGTGGGTTGTTTTCCCATATAACGATGCCGGTGGGTTTTACATTTCTTTTTTCCTTTCCTTTTAATAAAATAAAACTTAAAAAAGAAAAAAAAAAATCTGTTACATTTGTCCTTTTGAAGGTACTGTTGGTCTGGGAGACGAGAGCCCGTGCTGCCTCCTCACTGTCTTCGGAGCTTGAGCCCCTTGTATATTGTCCCTTCCACTGACGCCCCACGGCGATAGCACAGCAGAGGCCGGCATGCACTGTATGGGAAAGCAGCCCACCTTGTTACAGTTTTAAATTTCTTGCTATCTTAGCATTCAGATACCAATGGCTTGCTAAAAGAAAAAAGAAATGTAATGTCTTTTTATTCTCAGGTCAATCGCTCACACTTTGTTCTGTTTTCAGAATCATTGTTTTTTATATATATATATATATATATATAATTTCTTTCGTTTGTTTTGGGGTTTTTGTTTTGTTTCGTTTTCGTTCCAGAAAAGGATTTTTTTCTTTTCTTTTTCTTTTTCTTTTTTTTTTTTTTAATTTAAAATGGGCAGAAAGTATTCAAGAGAAAAACAATGTGAACTGCTTTAGCTTTTCGGGGATTTTAAGGGTAGCTTTTCTGCTGAAGCCAATTTCAAGGGGAAAAGTTAAGCACTCCCACTTTTCAGAAAAAAAAAAAAAACACACAAAGAGTGTTGAGGACTCGGAGCTTAAAAAAATAAGTTTTAAAACAACTGACTTTCTGTATTTATGATAGATATGACCATTTTTGGTGTTGAGTAGATTGTTGCATTGGAAATGAACTGAAGCAGTATGGTAGATTTAAAAGAAAAAAACCCTTTTGTGTACATTTAGCTTTTGTATGGTCCAGCTGACGGCTTCTCATTTGATGTTGTCTTGTTCATTCCTAGCCAGATAGATTGCAATCCATTGACTCGCCTAAGCTTTTCTCCCCTTTGTACCTTTACTCCCCATTCCCCCATCCTGTAATCTTCCACTTATGGTCGCTACCTTCATTTCTTAGAGGGTGGTTGCATAATTATTTTATAAAAACTAAAGAAAGAAGTTCAAAGGGTTTTGGGGGGTCAGTAGGATCCCTTGCAGAATATTTTTTGTTGGGGGTTTGAAACTTTTTAAGGCATATACATACGATTTACCTATGTCTGTTACCCTTGTGCACTTATTTCTTTCTTATTTTCCATTTTTCCTTTTTTTCTTTCTTTTTCTTCCCCTCTTCTTTTCCTCATTTTGTAAATGCTTCAAAGACTCTGTTCCTAAACTATAAGCATTTGTTTCTGTTTGTGTAATTAGGCTGCACTCTGTTCCTTCTTTTAAAAAAACATTTTTGTTACATTTTTTTTTCTCTAAAGAAAATTCATGCTTTAAATAAAATCCAAAGACATACCCTTTCACCACTGGTGCAGAATGAGCAAAAAGGATTCTTTTTACTTGAGAATTTGTTTCTGATTTAAACAAACAAGTCTAAGTTTAAATAAAGAATAAAAAAAGTACCCAGGTTGTTATCTGTGCTTCTTCTGCAAGCAGAGAGACAACTCTTAGCGACAGCCCAGCGCACCGAAAGGCAGGTTTCTCTTTCCAAGTTCTCCCCCGTGCAGGCAGGCCCGGAGCCAGGTGCGGGCAGGCGAGGAGCCCCCCCAGCCCCGTCCGGAGCACCCCGTGGGGGGGAAGGGGCAGAGAAACAAAGTCATTTATATAATGTGTCTCCCTGCTGAGCCCCTAATGGCTGGCGCTTTTGTTCTGCAGTGGCTGGCTGTCTGTGATGGGCAGGAAGCCGCAGTCTCCCTTTGTTCCACGGCCTTATTCAGCAATTTAGATCCATCATAAAAATCAAATATGCATGTTGCAATCGCCTTGCGTACAACAGCCTCAATTTTCGCCTTTCTTTAATTTGAACTCCATGGGAGAAAGAGGCAGGGCCAGGGAGCAAGGGGCAGCAGGAGAAGCGCTTTGTGTTTTTGTTCAGCGGGCTGTGAAAATAGGGAGTAATGAAAATACAGAATTTTTATCTTTGCCTCATTGTTTACAAAAAAAAAGGGACAGAAATCGCTAATAAAGCAACCCTAGTAGAAGGATAGTCTGTGTGGGGAGCAGCCTTCATGCCCCTCCATCCTGGGGGACGACAGGCTCAACGGGGCCGGGGGACAAGGCAGGGGCTGGTGACAAAGCTGGCAGCTGCCTGCTGCCACGGCGCACGCGGCTGAGTCGACGCGCTGCGGCTCTCTGCTCGCAGACATGTTTTATCCTTCCAGAATGTCAAGGGGCTCTTTGGCTGCTGAATGCAAACGTATCCTTAAAAATTTTGCCAGCAGGTCCCTGCGCTGGTTCACGCCGGCTCTGCGGCACTGGCAGGGGTGGCGTGTGCTGGCCCGGGCCGTCCCGCTGCGGGGGAACGGCTTCGCTGCAGCAGATGTGCCGGGAATGCGTCACCCCCACTGCCCCGTACCTTCCCCACGGCCCCGCAGCCCGGGTACGGGGCCAGAGCCCAGGTTTGGGGCGTGCTGGTGGGCAGGCATGAGAGATTTCCACCTTGCACCCATCTTTCTGTGAGAAGGGCCACGGCCACGTGGTGAGGCCAGTCACGTCCCCTGTCCCCCCCGCCATGTGCGCTGATCAAAGGCGCTGCTGGAGCGGGAGGGATACAGCTTCGCAGAATGGAAACTGAATTTCTGCTTAAAAAAGGAAAAGTGCTGCTTTGCCAAAACACTCA
>NW_020799114.1:364081-368067 GCF_003259725.1 Athene cunicularia | reverse complement strand
AACCCCCCCGGCTGCCCCGGGGACGCTGCGGGCACAACGCGGGCGCTGGGATCCCTCTGCCACCCCGCGCCCACGCGCGGCCTTACGAAACGGTGTCAAGGTGGGGCCAGGCAGGGCACGAGGAAAGGATTTTAAACTTGGCATTGAGCGGGTTTCTGTTTTATTTTTAATAAAAAGCTTTTTTAAGCAGTGAAGATGGCCAAAGTTTCATACAATTGAGAATAAAGAGAGGTGTAAGTGGTGTGTCGGGGCCGCCCATGCCCGGGGGCAGGCGGGGGGGCAAGGGAGGCGCTGACACAAGCCAGCACACTCACTGTTCGTGGAAATATATTTTGCTTTAAAAAAAATAATTAAACTTTTAAATAGAAGCAGAAATTGGGTTGGTTGGTTGGTTGGTTGGTTGGTTGATTGGTTGGTTGGTTGGTTTGTCAGCGCTGAGATACTGCCCACTGTGAAACACAAAGCTTTGACTATTTTTTTCATTTTTATTTTTGGGGGGCGAGTTTGGGTAGAACAGAAAGCATAAATGAGGTGAAGAGGGATATGAACAGCCTTTGCAATGTACAAAAAATAGAGCAAGTGAAACCAAAAATGATGTTCTTGGTGTTTTTCTATAATGTAGTCTTGTTAGCTTTTTTTTGTTACTGTAACAATGCTGATCTCTAACTGTACCAAAATACATGGAGACTAACAGAAACAGAAACCACATGGAACTTTCAAAACTTTAAAAAATTTGTCACAAAAGACTTTGTTGTCATAGTTGAGTTGACTGTAGATGGTAATTGAATATACTCCTTTGGAAATATTTCATCACGTATGTTTCCTGCTCATTGTGATACATTAAAAAAAAAAAAATGAGCAAAAGCTCTCGTCTCCGATGTCCCCGCTTGTGCGGTGCAGGGTCTGTGTCGGGGTGGGTGTGTGCCAAGCGGCTCGGCTCGGCTCAGCTGGGCTTGGCTCAGCTGGGCTGGGCTGGGCTGGGCTGGGCTCGGCAGGACGCACGCATCCGCCCAAGCTTGTGCCCCCCGCAGCGGGCGGGCGCTGCCGCGGAGCCGCGTGTCTGCACTCCCACGCCCTCGTGCACCGCCAGCGTGCACACACGTGTCCACGTCCCTCCCACACGCGGGCACCTAAGCACTTGCTGGCCCGAGAGTGCCCGCGCCAAGGCTGCAAGTTAATGTTAAAGTGGAAGTAATGAGCCAAATAGCACAATCCATGTTATGGCTTCGGGATGCATTGTGTATGAAAAAGACATTATAATGCATTTAATTTTACTAAATGCTTGTATAAGAATTCTGGGCACATGGCTGTAATTAATGGTTAAAGGGAAATCACGATGCCTCTCTGGGTTGAGGTCATCCTGAAACCCGTAAACTAGAAGTGAACTAAAATCACCATCTGTTTTCTTCTACTGATCAAACCAAAAGGAGATGAAGGTAAGAAAGGTAAGTGGCTGACTCGCTGCTCTCCCCTTTGCTTGTGGTGCCTCTCAAGCAGGCAGGAAAACTTGATGAACTGCTGAGTGTTAAATACACAGTTCTCCTACCAAAAATTGCCCCTTGCAGCAGAAAATGCTTGAAATTCATTAATAAGGACCACATCCAAAAGAGCGCCCTGGGGGCTACCATTCATCTCTAATTTATAACTGCAGCAATAAATAATTTTTAAAAACAAGAACAGCCCGACATTGCAGGTGGGATGAGCCACTGTTTAGTGTGGGTGTCCTTGGCCACTGCCGCCCCCCTGAGCACGAGGGGCTCCCTCCCGCTCCCTGGGGAGTGAGGCCTCAGCTCCGCAGCGGTGTCCAGCTGGAGCAGAGGTCGCTGGGAGGAAATCTTGCAGCTAGGTAGGGCACAGGAGCGTTCTTTAATTAATCAGGTCAGGACATTCACTTGCGAGTCCATAAGTTCAATAGTCAGGCTGCTGATGCACCTTCATGAGAAAAAAAAAAAAAAAGAAAAGCCAACACTCCTACTGATTCAGGCTCCAAAAATACATGAATTATGAAATAAAGTGGGTCAACATTGCCAAGCCCTGATGACTCCTGGTGCTACTACATACCCACACCAAACCAGCCAGGCCCTGGCCCCGTACGCAGCCCCAAAGAGACCTTGCGCCCCCGGAGACGGCAACGACGAGGGTGATGGCAGCCCAGCGCCGCAGCTCAGCACCCCAAAACTGCACCAGCCGCCCCATCCTGTCAGGTGCTGCTCGTCTGGCATGAGCCTAAACAGGTGGGGATCTGGATTGCCTCTCGGCTATTTGGGGGGGTTTAATGGGAAAAATCCATTCTGGTTTTCGCACAGTCGATGGGACTGCAGCAGTGGCGGAGTCGCCGGCGCAGCCCCTCCACCGGCGTTTGCACTATGCTGCGTTAATGACTTCACTGCTGTTCACAGACCTGTAGTTTTGTAAGTATATTGTGTAATGTTGCTATTTATTCCTGGGTTGAATTTCGGTTTAAAACAGCTACGCTTGAGAAAGCACCTCTCTAATGCTCAGAAAGGTGTAAATGGCCTCTAGTAGCTGCAGAAGCTGCAAACTAAAAACCTCTGCAAGAGCCTCTCTGCTCAGAGCAGCGCATCAGCAGAAACCGTGCAAACCTCTGACAGAAATAAAAAGGTTTTTCCATGCTGTGATTCTGGTAAGAGGACACTGGGAGGGATTTTTAATAACCTTTCATTGCCATCACCTAAAAGACAAGGCAGAGACTAGCCCTTACTGGCACACTCTTACAGGCCAAAAAATACGTATTTATGAAACCGGAGCAGCAACCAGGTGTCCGCTCCGACAATAATTGTGCTGGTGGTTTTGGAGGAGCTCTCCGGGCCGGAGGGTGCCCCTGCCCTCGGGTGCAGCCTGCGGGCTGCTGTGCCACGGGGATCGGGAGGTGGCCTGAGCCGTCCCACCTTATGCCCAGTGCCGCGGTACACCTGGCGCGTGCTGACAGGAGGAAGCGCCACTGATCTCCCCATCGTCCCACCCGGCTCTTCCAGGGGATCCCCTCGGTGCTGGGCACGGGAGCTGGACGCTGGTGTGAGCTGCATCCCCTCCGACTGGCAGGGCCCCGCGGCGGGCAGGGGGACGGGGAGGGGACAGGCAGCCCAGCACGTGGGGCCATTCCTGCGCCGGCAGCCGCGGGCACTGGCTTCCTGCCCTCGCTGGCAGCCCAAGGCCTGGCCACTGATGCCAGCTCCCCGCCACAGGCCCTGGCACCCAGGTGAGGCATCAAGGACGGGATTTCAGTGTTACCGAGTGACAGAAGAGCTGCATTTGTAAAGGTGTCCAGGGCCCGACGTGGCAGATCGCTGGGACTAAATCAAGGCCAAAAGAAACCCCAAAACCCTGCCCACCGCTGACTTCCAGTGAGAGCAGCTTGGCCGTGCACTGCGGGACCCTCCTCAGCGCCTTCTGCTGCAGGAGACGAGCTCGGGCCATGGGGCAGCTGGTCCTGCAGCACCCCTGGCCACAGCAGCCCACGGGGAGGTTGGGGCAGGCACAGACCATCTCCTGAGAGCAGTGGCTGCGTCCACGCTACTTCTGCAGCCAGGTCTCTGCTGAACTGAGCAGGGTTCCACTTTAACGTCTTCGCTAAATGACATCTGAAGTCTGCTAAGAGAGCAGACGTCTCTAATGCAGACGGATGCTCCGAGAAACTGCCACCAGGCTCAGGCTGTGCCAGCAGTGGTGAAGGGTTAACTCCATCAGTGCTTAAACTACAAATGTGGAGCCCATTCTCTCCTCCAAGCTCGTTAACAATGTACACCTGATGATCTAAAGCACTAGAGAGTCATTTTAATTAACGCTCTGCCAGAGGGGATGTGGTGAAGACACTGATTTCACTCCAATGACTTTCTATTTTGGTCTATTGCAGGATCGGTGCATTAGTTCCCCAGGCTGACGTGGTGAGCTAATCCACCCGCAGCCGGCCGGGCCCTGCCCGCGCGTGGCTTGGCAGCGGCAGCCCAGCACCGAGGCTGGCCGAT
>NW_020799114.1:326967-360867 GCF_003259725.1 Athene cunicularia | reverse complement strand
GTGGTGGGGCAGCCGGGGCTGGGGGATGCTCCGCCGAGACTCGCAGGCTTGCGGCACCTTGGCGTGGGGCTTTGGCTCTGCTGTCCCTTTCCTCCGGCGTGTGCGGAGATGGGGAACAAAGAGAGGCAGGGCTGGATCTCTCCACGGCGGTGATGGCCGGTAGCCTCAGGCACATTCAGGGCCGCAGAGCACTGCAGGGACTGTGGCCTCTGGGGTTCTGGGGCTCACCCGGTCTGCAGGACAGCTGCACTGGTGGCTGAGCCTCCACCAGATCATGGTGGCCCTGGCACCACAGGGGTGCCCCGGGGCATTCGGTGACACATCCCTGAGCAGCCCAGGCTGCCGTGCTGCGTGGCTAGCGGCACTCCGGTGCCACTGGCTGGGTGTCCCTTAGCAGGGCAGAGCCACAGTTGACCCGTGGCAGCTCCCTTGGCCAAGTGTTGGCCTGGACAGGGCCACTGACATCCCCGCAAGCCGTGGAGCTGGGGGTGTGGGGCACTGGCGTGTGGGAGGGGTCTCACCCAGCTGGGGAGCTGCTTCTCTGAGCTCAGGCTCGCAGAAACTGCCCTTTGTGTTTAGCAAAAAGCATTCGTTAGGGAGGCTTCAGGCGGAAGATCTGGGATTCCTCAGTCTGCAGCGGAAGGTGCTTGACAAGGGTGGGATCTGGTTAGGATCAGGCTGGGTCGGAGAAGGGGTTTCCCGCTGGTTCCTCGAAGCCGCCACAGACGAGACGGGTTTGCAGCAGCCGTGCTGGGAGGGCGGCGTCTGGCTCTCTGAGGACATGATGCCTCTGCACGGATGGGTGCCGTGTCCTGGCCTGGTGTGCTCTGGTAATCGGAGACAAGCCTCTGAGATGTGCCTGAGTGATGGGCATCGCCAAAAACACCCTCATCCCCAGCAGAGCCCCCGGCTGTCCATGGCCCGCAATGCTGCAGGGGCACGAGGCGGCCACCCCGTCTCGTCCCAGCCCCAGGTGTGAGCCCCGGGAGGCTCCTGGCTACAGCCTGCGTGTCACAGCCACCCCGGGAAGGCTTGGGGACCTGCTCTACCCTGCCGCAGAGGAAGGGCTCGGGGCTGCGCCGGCCCCCGCCTTGCTGCCTGGGCTCGGGCTGTGCTGTGGGGTGCAGGAGGGCTGCTTGAACTCATCAACTCCTGCTGCAGATGTGACATACCGCTGGAGAAAAGAAAACAACTGGCCAGACTAAAAACATGCTTTCCTTCCCTAATGCATCCCCCAGGTCCTCCGCCCGTCATCTCCCGCTCTGTGCTGCACCAGGGAATTGCATGCTTCAGTAAGAGTGTCCTAATGGATTTCCCCTACCCCACCCCGTGTCTGTGGGAGCGGGAAGGAAGGGCAGCGTTCCCCCATGCCCGCTGCCTCCGGCTGTGCCAGCCAGCCCGCGCTGCCGGAGCTGCTGCCGGGGCGGTGGGCACGAGAAGCCCCCACAGCCCCAGGGTCCCACTCGCCACCAGCGGCCGTGGCCACAGGGCCTTGTGCCCCGGTTTTGCAGGGAGAGCATCGGCAAGACCCACGGCACGGGGAGAGGGGCCGCCTTGGGGGGGCCATCCCGGGTAAAAGCAGGGCTGGCTGGGGGCAGGTGGGCACGTCGCTGCCCAGAGAGGGACCAGAGGGGTGCAGCCGCAGGGAAGTCTGCCTAGAGACTGGGAGAGAACTGGGAGCAGCCCGAGAGCCAGAGTGGATGTCTTTAGCTCGTTAAAGTTTGATTTCCATGACCTTTTTAGCTGCTGGCTGCTGCTCCCCCAGTGCCACTCCCAGCACTGGGTCAGGTTGTGCTTTCCCTGCTAAGGAGCTAAACTGAGATGCTGTGTGTAAGAAATGGGAAGTGACAAGATATGACCGAAGCATTGGAAATCAATCCAAACTAAATGTGCTTCTTAACTATAAGTGAACAGTTGAAAACAATCCTCTTTTATAGCCATGGAGATAAATACTCTGTTTTTATTAGGAAAAAATTGCTTTGGACTGAATAAAGTCGTTTGATTAACAAGTCAAAGCAGATGGTTTATTGATGTTTCAGAAAGGAGTTTACAAGGTCTAGTGAAAAAAGAGACCCAGCTCTGAATTAACAAATTATCCTGGTATATGGGACATTGACAGTTCACTGCTAATAGATTTATGGGCTACTGCTGGGTGTTTCATCCCCATTTGGTTTATTATGATAAAATATTGGGGCAGGAGTAACCTATAGCCTCATTGCAATATACTGTATCGACCCCTGACCCTGAGAACCTGACAGCAAACCTATATATTAGATTCTTAATTTGTCTTAATCTAACAGGATCGGCCTCCATGCTGTAATTATTTTCCAAAGGTGATTGTGTGAGTGTGTGTGAGGTGCAGGTGAAGGTGGATCACTTTGTCTATTGCACTGGACATACAGTTAAACTGCAGAAGACCTAAGAGATCACAGGAGGAACGATGCAGGAGCATCAATGTCCCGTGAAGCAGGACATGACATTGAGAAATAATAAAATCCCCGGGTGCTGTAAATTATTCTCATAAAAAAATTTACCATGAGGCCCTAGCAGCATCTGGGAATATGCACAGATCTTGACTGGAAATGCAGAGACATGAAGAAACGGTGCAACAGAGCTGCTCCCTTTCTGAGCATTATGGCTATGCCTTTGCACCCCCCCGTGCCCACGGCCACGGCTTTCCAGGGGACAGCAGTGTCCTGCGGGCAGCCAGAGGGACCGGGACCTGACACAGGCAGCCTGGAACCCACAGTGGCTGGCTGTGTCTGATATTTCGGGACTGAAGTGCAGTAATTGCATGTTTCTGTGTCAGCGCAGCAGTGTGGGTAATGGTGTAGGCATGTGCACTGCCATCGCTCATACTTTGGGGCTAACACGCTGGCTCGGAGCAGCTGAATCCGGCCAGCTGCAGGTCTGGGAGCACTCGCTCCTGTCCTAAGCCCGGGTAACAACTACTGACTCCTGAGAATACGTTCAGGCTTCAAACACCGGGGGCCCAGAGTAACACGCAACTCGCTGCGTGCTACGTTAACCCACACTGGGGGCAGGCGCTGATGGAACCTACATCACACCCGGGCAGGCGGAGCGGTGCCAGCCCAAATCTCGGTGATGAGAAGCAGGAAGATGGTCTCCAAACTCTCCTCCACTTGCTGAGGCAATTAGTTCTGAGGGCCTTTTGTGAAACCTTCACTCCCTCCCCTGCTGCTCCCTGCACTGGTTTGCCGGTGGCACTCCTGTGTGCTCCCCGGTGCCCCCGCGGCGGCTGCCCCCCCAGACGAGACACTTGGGGATGCTGCACCTCAGGACTCACAGTTTTTGGTGCCCAAACAGGTTGTGTTGATCAGAGATGCCATGGAAGGGCACGCCTCCCCCGCGCTGGCCCTGCCGGGCACCGTCCTGCCCACCCGTGGGGCCGGGGGGAGCGGCAGCGCTGGCGAGGGCCCACAAAAAAGAGCCGGGCAAAGGCTCCGGCGTCGGGCAGTGCTCAGTCCCACCTAGCCCCAGCCCCGCTAAGCAATATCTGCGTGCATCCGAAGATGACATGGTGATGAATGGGGGACAAATGCGTCTTTTATTGCTTCCAGCGCACACATGCGTTTTCTCTCTCTCTCTCTCTTTTTTAAAAGGGGCTGTCGGGTGGCTGGATACAGGAATTCATATGATTTGTTCTGCAGCCATTTCTCCTTTCTCTCCTGTAATAGGATCTGCAGAAATAATTTAAAGAGCTGAAGGTAATTTAGTGTCTTCTTTACCTCTCTCCCCATACTTCCTATGAGTTCACCAGGTACCCTCTAGATGAACTAATCCTACTGTAAAATATTATATCTAGGCTTTATTCATCTAATTTATTAACTGTCTGCAGCTTTATTTACCAGGTTCTGGATTAACTCTGAGACCAGTTACTATTCAGAGCTGCTGCTGTCTTTCATTCTGTTTATCTTTTCTTTGTAAAGGAGGGGCTCAAACATATACAAACTATCCTGAGGTTTAGCAGATATCCCAGGGAATCACAGGGCTGTATCTCATCTTCTCTAGTAATTAGTTCCTGTCTCACACCTCACAGGAATCACAGCAAACTTTCTTTTACACGCCACTGCTCCCCAGGAAGCAGAAGGAAAATTAAAAGATCATTTTAATATTTTAATAGTTGACATTACAACTTCTAATCTCGCCCCAAACGCAGGAGCACTGAAGGGGGTGGCGTTGCTCTGATTTACATTAGCTGAGAGCTCGCCCCCAGCACGGGCCTGCAAGCTGGTGGTGGGCAGCAGGCTTGGGGCTGTCAGGCCGGTCGAGGTGGAAGAGCTGTTGTGCTGTTGTTCTCCATCCCTTATGAAGGTGTTTGCAATATTTCAGGGGCTTTTTGGGCACTCAGGAAAGCTGAGAGCTCAGCTGGGGGCAAACAGGTGAGTGACTAGAGGAAGAAAAGGGTGTGGAGTCTTTCAAAATAGGAAGGAGCTGGTTCACCAGGGGCAGCGTGGTAGAGGTGGCCCTGTGAGAAAGGGTGAAGTGGGATGGAGCAGTGGTCTTGCGTGTGATCTGCGGCGTTGGGAAGGTACCGGTGCTGCTGAGCTCGCCGGAGGGCCCTGAGCCCCGTCCTCCAGGGCCTCTCACAGGGGGACTGCCTGCGGCCAGAGCTTCCCGGCCACACCGGGCCCCGGGCAGCCTGTGGCGACACAGCGGGGCGTGTGTGGCTGAGGGAGAGGCCATTGAGCCTGCGGTGCAGAGACAGGATTGCTGTGGGCCAGCACCCGCGGAGTGAGCGCCAGAAACCCGCGGTTTAGGGAGCTGGGTTACGTGGGAGGCAACGATGAGAATGCCCTGCCCGGGCCCCGCACCCACGCCGCCCTGTGGGGTGCGCAGCCCCGGTGGGTTTCGCTCTGTGAGCCCCCCTTGCCCCAGCCCTGCTCCCCACCCGCATGCCCCCGCAGCAGACTGCCTGCCCGCCCGCACCCTGCAGCGGAACCTGGCCCACGGCGGGGCCCTGCGCCACCGGAGTGCCAGCCACGGCCACTCCCGAGAGAAACGACCACCCGCTATAGAGCGTACTAGTACACAGTCAGAAATAAAGCATTCAATGTTAGTAAGGGGTTTTTTTTGTTTGTTTTACCTTTTTCTCCTTTTTTTTTTCTTTCAGAGAGTGGTACCACTGAAACATAAGGGCTGGTGGTGGCATTAAAGTGGTTAATGTGGTAGTCTAATTCTAAACTCCTGAATGTAGTAGCCTATCCTCACTATTATTCTGTTCTTTTCCTTCACCAGTTGTATATTGTCTAATTGTGATTTACTGCATATTTTTCACATAAATAATGGACTCTTTGTCTGGGCTACATTGCATAGTAGAGAGTGCTACAAGGTGTCACATGAACAAGGTTAAAGAAAAGATTGAAAAGACTACAAACTATTGTGTGAGGCGAGGAATAGCTTGTGCTGCAATGACGCAGCCGTGCAAGGGGCAGTTCAGGGCTGCGTGCACAGCCTTGACTTCGTAGCATTTCTCATCTTGAGTGTTTAACTGTACAGCCCCGGTATTTTTGTAATGGAATATTTTCTAATGGAGTTTGAGAGGATTTTGTTCAAAATTAAAAACATTAAGATTCTGGAGCACTACAGATGGGGTGGGGGGAGAAGTGCTCAACGCATGGTGCTTCCTGAGCTGTCTTAAGCTCTGCTGAACCGGCCTGTCCTGCAGAAATGAGTCAAGTGCTCTCGCTGGGCCCAGGCTGCCCGCGCCCTTCCAGCCTGCAGACCCACAGCGTTCCTGGCCCACATGCCAGGCACCAAGCAGGGTCCCTGCTGCAGACTGCCCCCAGGGACACGTGCTGCAGCTGGGCTACACATGAATCTCTGAAGAGGCTGTGCTCGGCACCTTCTCATGGCTGGATTACCACCATGCGTGAGTTAGTGGGGTGAGAAGGCACACGGAGAGTGGCAAGGCAGGCACAAACCTGGCAGGCAGCCTGGCAGCTCCCAGGGCTCCCTCTCCAACTGCCCCAGCACTGGCAGGGAGTTCCCTGCCCTCACCTCCCTCCCTGCCCTCACCTCCGAGCTGTCCTGGCCACAGCTCCGCCCTGGCGGCTCAGCCTGGCAGCTGGGCTCCAGCATGTCACAGTGGATGAGGCACCCTTGGCACCAGGAGCAGGGGGAGCTCTGCTGCTTGAGCTCAGGCTTAGCAAACACTCCCTGGGTACAGCCTGGGCCTGTTCAAAGGGGGTTCTGCCTCCTGCCCGGGGAGCCAGAGCGGTGTTGGACAAGGTGGCTGGTCAGCACAGCCTCTGCCCCGCCTGAGGTCAGCCCAACCCGTCCCCACACACGCAAGCTCCTTGCGCCTCAGTGCGGGGACACTGCGGCAGTGGAGTCACGCGCTCCACGGCAAGCAGCCAGCACTGTGTGTCGTCTGGTCGCTGCTGGCGTGTGGGTTTGCATTGCTGTCCCACGAGTTCGTCTGGCAGTTTGCGGTGGTTACTGCCGGGCTCTTCCCAAAGAGTGCCGGGCAGGCTCCTGTTGGCAACCTGTTGGATGACTCTCTCCAGGAAAGATAGTTTTGATGCACTGTCCTGGCATCCTGCCACTTCTCCTTGGTCAGAGCCTATTTTATTAACATTGCCAGGACTGTAGGTCCGGGAGGATGAGAATGGAAGTCCTCACGATTCATTGACTGGAGCGAATCACTTACTAGGCAGCAATTTCAGTTTCAGGCCTTGGCTTGATTCCAATACTATGATGGGTCTTAGTGTATTAGTCGCAATAAGATAAACTAGGAGATGGCCTCTGGCGGGCTTCCTTCCACCTGGCTGGGACACCCAAGGTTTGACATCAGGCACAACAGAACAGGGCACACCCATGGTGCATTTCTGCAGACGTGGCTGAATTAATGTGTCCTTGAAGGAGAAAGAAAAGGATCTTTCCTGACTGAGGCATTAGCTACATCAGCTAGCAGCAGATGTCCCTGACTATCTTAATCAGCTTAGTAAAAACAGTCTGAATTTCATACACTCATGAATGGTGAATCAAAGCCAAATTACGTAAAGGCATGTTTTCCTTTTCACTGTGGATCATTGCTGAGCCTAATTTCAAATTTTTGATCCTTGTACATTTCAGACAAAGGAATATTAAGAGAAAAAAGTTCTAAATATATTTTTCAAGAAAGTTTCTGGATAGAAAATTGTTAGAAAGTTATGAGTGATGGGGAAAAATAGTTGTAGTGGAAATTAGTATGAAATATGAGCGTAATGACCAATGCCCAGCAGTGGCCACAACTACGCTCTAATCCCCACAGTGCTCTTGCTTTCTTGATGTCTCACAGGATTTCACACATCAAAATTATGTCCTATTCTGGAAGAACAATCAGGAACTGGACTTCTATTCCAAATACTACCCCACTCATGCCATCTTGTATCAATATATGTGGGTACAGGAATCTTCTACATTTGAGCTCCTTTATATTTTTCATGTGATGGTCCACTGAGCCTGGGTCTTTTGCTTGGCCTTATGATGAGCTAGACAAAAAAAAATTAGAAGTTTCTTCTGTAGTAGGAACTGCCTTGTTATTTCATAAGCATCTTGTACGCCTGAGGCTAGTAGCATTAGTGAAGGATTACTATGCATGCGCGCATAGCTTATAAAGCTGCTTTGATTATAAAGTCCAAAAAAGTGATATTAAATTTTTATTACAAAAATATTTGTTTTTCTTCATTCCTCTCCAAACAGAAGACAGAGTTCCAAGCATTCTCTTGCTTTGCGGTCACACATCAGTTCCAAAGAAGGAAAAGGAAGTGAATTTCCATTGCCATTTTTCTTTACTAAGATCACAGTTTTTGTCTCACTTAGTTTCCCAGTTCCATCAACATGAGCAGAGCAGTGCTCTGTCCCCTGGACAAGCAAAACTTCATCCCACTAACAAGGAGCTATGGCTGGAAGGAGCTGCACTCCATTGTCATTATTTATGCCTTTAGGATTTCAGTAAGCTTGAGTCATTCACTGCTTCTCTATCAGGAGTGTTGGGTCAGCCTTGCAGTGCCTTGCCTCCTATGATTCAGCATTTGTCTGTAAATGATTTAATATTTTTTTTTCTTTTTTTGCCTAGGGCAATTGGGTTTTCTATGTGGTCTCATGAACAAATGTCTGATTCATCCAGGTTTCCCAGCTCCAAATCTTGGCTTAGACCTGTGCTAATGCCATCTTTTTCATTCACCTTTCCATTTCTGAAACTGGCTGCTTTTCTTACAAGGGAGAGAAAGCCAACTTCAGCATCTCCTGATTTGGATGCTTTCCCCTATCTAGAATTAGATCTGTGTATGGCTTAGAGGCAGCAGTAACTCCTTCAACTGCTTGTAATAGACATAAATCAGGTGCCTGCCTTGATTGCCCTGACTTGTTTTATGGCTTGTGACATGAGTGCTTGTGAGGCCATTTGACGCTGGACCTAGGAGGCTGCTTTCCTGCAGCTGCACTGGGAAAAGCCACGGCCGTGGGACAGTGAAGGACAGTCACTTCTCTGACCTAAGACCCCCAAATCATCTTGTTTTCTCTGCGTTGGAGGACACAAGCCCGGCTGCTCTCCAGACAGCTCTCAGGCTTTCAGTTCAGTTGTGTGTTTCTTTGGCATGCTACCTAGATCTTCAGCCTTCTTGCGTTAGTGTCTGGCCAAGGTAAGCTGCCGGGAGGGGCGCTTGGGGGGAAGCTGCTTTTTCTGCACCGGGACAAGCCTGGAAGCAGGCGGTGCAGCAGCCTGTAACGGGCTGGCGAGCCTGTGGCTCCCCTCAGGCAGAATCGCGCCCATTCCTGGCCGCAGAGACGCAGAGCTTGGGACAGTCTGGGCACTGCCTCTTCTTTCGGGCTCCAAGGTGACAGCGATGACTTGAGAGCTGCTTTCTTCAGGTATTTCACAGGGCCGCAGGCAACTTTCATCTCCCTCCCCCCAAACAACAGGGCGCCCGAGCCAGCGGCCGGAGCGGCCTGAAGAGATGCAGAAGTAGGGACTTGCTTTTGCTGAATCACGGTCTAGAAAAAAATGGCTCTTATTACCCAGGAAACTAAATGCCCAATTCACTAACTTTTAGCCACATTCCTTGTGCCCAGAAGGTGCTCCAAGCCCCAATGGTTGTGTTTAACTGAACTGAATTGAGAATAAACATGTATATTTTAGCACCGGGTAGATCAGATGCTGTTGAGCATCCTCTGGTTTCCTTTCTAAATGGAAACCATGATGCAACTGTGTTTTAGAAATGCTTGTGTTCAAGAACAAAAAGTTCATTCCGTCCTGAAACTCTGCACCCTGGGCCAACACAACTCCCAGGCACAGCAGGAGTGACTTCAGTGTCTGGTTCTTTGCACCCAGGGAACAGGAACAGCAGCTCTCCCATCCTGACACAATGTAAACATTGCACAGAATTTAGTGTAGGTCAAGGAGAAATTAGTTGCTATTGCAAAATACAATTATTTTAGTTGATACACATCGGTAACCTAGTAAATCATCAGTTTGTTTAAAAAACCCAAACATGTACTTGAATATGTATCCACTCTTGATAACAACCATGAAGGAGCAACTCTGAACTCTGATATGTCATAGTGAGAAATCAATCCCTATTGACTACAAAATTTGTGTAGCTTGCTTCAGAGAGCATTTATATTCCTGCAGTATTGCCTTCCAGGAAACATTCCAGTCTTTATTTTACTTTTATAAGTTATGTGGCTTAAAACTAGGTAAGAAATCCCAAAGCGAATGATTAGGCAGGCTTGGTAAGCACTCTCTGAGAGGAGCCCGAGCCCACACATGGGCAGAGGCTCCCTTACTGGCACTTGTGTGCTGCTCCCTGCTCCCCCTGTTACACGGCTGGAGTGTCAGAGCCCCTGTGCTACAGATCTGGAGTTCTCGGCTTCAGATATCACCTGAGATTTTTGCCATTTGGCTCTTAAGGTATCATTCACTAGCATGTGACGTGTTTGTTACCTGCACAGAGCACACTTGGGTTCATGGTCAGTGTGTGTGGGCTGTGTCTCGTTCTGACCAGATTTTGGTCTGAATTACCAGCTGAATGATCTAGCAGAGTCATGCTCTTTGTGGGTGACCTGTTAATTCTCTGAGGAGACCTCTTTGTATCTGACCATGTTTAATAATGAATGCAGGGCAGATATAAACACAGTTGGCTTTGTGGTATTCTGTCTGAGGTAACAGCATCTTCTGTAGCATAAATTATTTTGATTGAGTTTATGTTTAAAGATTGTGTAAAAGAAAAAAAATACTAACTTTGATTTTTAAATTCCAGATGTGACTGCTGTGACTGAGAAGACTTATAGCAGCTACCTCATAACTGGAAGTCATGGGGACAACGGCCACTTTTGTGTAACAGAACTGAATAGGTAAGAGACAAGTAGCCCCTTGTAATTAATTTTACTCCAGCTTTTTATTTTGCAGCCTCACATTTTACATTTTTCCTTTCTTTGATTTACACCTTTGCTTTATGCTTTAATCAGGAATTGTTTTTTCATTTGCTTGTAGTGATGGCTTAGATACACCTTCAAAAGGAGCTGAGATCTTGGTATTATCCATAAGTATTTCAGAGAGTGAAATAAAGTTCTTTTGCTGCTGCCACTGTTCAATTAACATTGATGATTAAATCCCATAAATATTCTCTTACCCTTAATGTGAAAAGCCTTGATGGTGGGTTGACAGAAATTGTTTCCTTTCCTGTTGATATTTTTAAGTAAAATAAGGCTATGAAGTGCTGCTGAGAGTCCATGCTTGCCTGCCATTCAAGCAGAGCAAATGCAGTCACCAGTGCTCTTACCCTTTTTGAAGGGTTGGAGCACTTGGAAAGAACTGGATGATTTGTAGACAGATTCTGTCCCAGGCATCAGAGTGTTGGGAAAGGATGGGTAGGGTTTTTTCCATTTCTGAAAATCAAAACCTTTATGTGCAATTCAACCACCTTTGATTCCTCAGTCAGTGCTGATTTGGGGATAAGTGTGATCACTGGTGAGGAAAACAAAGAAGCCGATCTGACCTTGGTGAGAGAATCCCACTTTTGAAAGCCAGAATATTCACTGCATTTATAAGAGGTATTTCTTGGGGAAAACATGTGGGTTACAGTGAAAATAACTCTGGTGGAAACAATGAGAAGTTCGACTTGATTTTTGGATCACTTCACTTGTGGGTATTAGGGTGAAGTAGAGCTGGGAAAAATGGAAGAAACTCTGCCTTATTAGAAGCATTAAAAACTGGTGACTGTATCTTGGCCAGTGTTCCTGATTTTCCAGTAAGCTGTCTGCTGTATGGAGGTGTATAACCCTAATGGCTTGTTGTATGCCATTAAAAGGTATTGTACACTCATAAAAGAATGACATTTTGATCAATGCTGTTAAAAGAATTACTGTCTTGACACAGAAAAGCTTTCCTGCTGCAAGTTTAAAAATATGCCTTTAAAAGCTTTTTATTGAATACCTTTGCATCCCTCAGAAATGTGCTATTTTGGCACAGGGCTGCTCTGAAGTATTCCATGTTGTAACTTAAATGCAAGACCTTCTGTTTACCATCAGAAGGGAGCGAGGCGAGGCAGGTGTATTCACTTAACTACTGTCATGGGGACGAAAGAAAAAGCACCTTGAGCTACTTGTATGCAGTCTAAAAATAAGAACTCCTCATTTTTAGAGTCCAAAATCATTTGAAAGCTATTTGTTTTTGTTTTGCCATTGATTCCTCTCTGTCCCTCCAGCTTTGTTTGAGTGTCCTTTTGGACTTTGAAGCCGTTTATTGATGTTGGAGGGAGGCAGGTGGCAGATAGGGAAACCACAAATGTCTTCATTGTAGCTGGATCCTGGCTCATGGGCAGGCAGGCTGTGTTGAGAGGGACTTGTTTTGGAGATGTCTAGGTGGTCCTGCTGTGGTAATACTACTTGTAGCAGAAATCTCCCCTTAGTTTTATTAAAAGATCTTGTATCAGAGCTATTGTTTAATCACAGCTGCTGAAATAACGTTGTACCTGGCTTGATTGTGGTTAGAATTACAGCTGAACTGCTCAGCGTGGCTCAGCTGGGGCCGAGGCTGACGGTACTGCCAGGTGGGAGTCTGAGGAGTCCCCTCCGCAGCCCAACTGCCCCAGAGGTCAGGTCTCAGTCCTCTGCTCAGATTTGTAGCAGGCTTTGTTACGTCTGACCCGTCTAAACACAAGTGCTAAAGCCGTGGTTTGGGAATCTGGAGGCAGGGGTGTAATTCCTCAGCTTTTTCATGCTCCTGACGTGTTCCTTGGGTTTGTGTGTTTCAGGTCTGCAGTTGTTTAGCTGTGTGATGTGCTAAAGATGGAGGCATTAGCTGGAAGAGCATGGTGGCACAGTTTTTGATATAAAGAGGTGCTAGGCAAATTTTTCTGAGGGCTTTTTCTTCTTCCCCTTTATGATCAAAACAAAGAAGGGGATGTTCTGGATGCATGTGGTATGCTGCATGTCCTGTCATGGGATTGCCAGCAGCTGGGTGGGATCTTACAGTGCTTGCTAAGTAGCTTCTGTAACAGGTGAGTAAGATCATAGTGTTAAGTGGTATTTCTATACATCAGGTGAAAAAAGCTATGAAACTTAGTGGTGGAATTTCACTGCTGAAGAAAGCAAAATATTTAGCTTTACCATTATATAAGTAGCTCCTCTTGGGTGCAGTTTTTGAGGTACGAAGCTTCTTTCAGGAAAAGGAAATATGAATACTCTGCATTAGGCAAGATACAAAAGGAAAAAGCAGGAGAGCTTGAATGTAGGTTATTGGCAGATGAGGATGTCACTCGGAGGACTATGTTTAGCTAAGGTGCGTACCATCATAACTGCTCCCTGACTGTCTGAGATGCTTCCTTCTCCTTACATCTGTTTCAATTAAACTTTTAGTAGCTTCTAGGAGAGGGTTTTGCTTGTTTTTTTTTTAAATATGGGAGTTTATATTGAAGTTAACTTGCTAAAGCTGATGCTAAGCAATTTCAAAGTAGTTTTCCCCACTCTGAGTTTGGCATGGTAGTGTGGTCGACACCAGCAAGAGCAATGGCTGGTGCACAGCAGAGGATTTGAACGTGAGAGGTGCTTGGTAACTTGAGAAACTTACTCCTAGGTTCTAACAGTAACTTGAAATGCATGAAAGGACATAAGGGTTTTTGTTTTTTTTATTGTATCCTGGAACATATAGTTTCCCACCAATAGTTCCAGCTTATTCTCCCGGTTTAGGCCAAGATTGAAGCAATTGGCACTTTAGTAGCCTTTGTGTTTAAAAATGAAAGTGTGCTGCATATGCTGCTGGCAGTAGCTTCTTAGATGATTGCCTGCTCGTTTCTGAAGTCCCACCACTTTCCTCGGGAATAGCCATGAATGCCTTCAGCTCAGCAATTCCATATCCTTTCCCTTTGTGGTTTAGGTCAGTCCCCAACCCACACAAAATCGTATATTCTTTAACTGTGCGTTTCCTGTGGTGTGTTAGGCTTTGGTTTTTCTCCTGAGGTTTCAATTTGCATCCAGATGCTCCAGGGAAAAGTAGAAGAAATGGGACCTTCCCGGAGTAAGCATTCCCCTCTCCTCACTTGTCTTCAGGTGAAGAGGAGGAAGGGCAGAGAGCCTGTCAGACTTAGTTATTGCCTGGTCCAGCCTCCCAGGTCCCCTCCTGCATTCTGTACAGCATGTGGCCCTTCCTGCCACCAGCTGTTGTCTGCTGTTGTCCGACTAAGCCTCACTTGTGTAATTTTAGCTTTGGAGGAAATTTGAAAGTAAAATTATCTCCGTAGTCCTGTTTACCCACAGTATCTCACTGAAGCTCCCTACAAATGTTTTTCTACCATGACCTTTTAGAATACCTGCGTTCAGGGTAGGCTTCCAACCTGTAAGTGTGGCTTAGGCATGTTTTCTTACATTTAGCTATATTAAAAACTATGATCTTTGCTTGACTCTTCTTTACCAGGCAAACTAAATGGCTTTCTGTCACTGATCCTTGTTTTTTATCACTCTAATCTGTAAATTTGTTCAGTAATCATCTTGTGCTTTTTTTGGGGGCATAGACAAAACTGTGGAATAACATAGGGTCAAGTTCTTGAAAGTGGGATAAAAGAAAACATTCTCTTTTGTGTTGATATTTAATTGATATAAGCTGGAAACATTTATTTAGTGTTTGGCATCATCTGCAATTACATTTTGAGGCCTATCAGTCTCTAGCCCACTTGATGTGTCATGTTGATTTTGAGTTTCTTAATCAAATGTCACTTTGCATCAAGTCAAGTGCCTTACAAAAATCTATCTGTGTTGTTAATTAGCAATATACTTATAATTAAAAATCAAGCTAGTCCAAGAATATATTTTCTGAAAATTCATGTAATTAATATTACCCCCTCCATTTTCTTCTAGCTAGAATCCAGGATTGGCCATTCTGTTACTTTGAGATCAGTGACAGACAGACAAGATTATAGTTACTCAAGCCACCAGATTTAAAAAAGAAATAAAAATACTGTTATTGTTTCTCTGTGTTTTGTATCTTGTGTTTTCCAAAGGATACTAAAAATGAGCATTAATGGTCCAAACAGCTCTTCAGAGAAGCTCTTTTCTAATCACCATGGAAATTGAAACCTAGATCTTAACTCTTTCCCATTTGACCTAGTTCAAGCTACTCACTTAATTTATAAATGTCCTAGCAGAGTCATATGACTTCCTGTGGGATTTCGGCTCGCATTAATCCTTTATCAGTATGATGTTTCCTAGAGGTCCTCTGCTTAATAGGCCAGATCAACAGCATTAAATGTTGATTTTGACCTTGAAGGCCTTGTCACTGGTTTTGGCATCTGTGGCTGGATGAAGGTGAGAGGAGAACCCGAGGGTCTAAATCTCTTTAGGTTATTATTGTAGGTGAACTGCATTGCTTTGCTTTACAATTGATTAATATTTTGATGTTAATCTTTTCAGCTGTGAAATACAGAAATTCAATGAACTTTTACAGCTAAAACCAAGTCTGTAGAAATTGATCATGCAAGTAAACTATTGTAATCAATCCATCTAGCATAGAGGCTGATTGATATCTAGATCATATAGTTCTTAGATGTCAGACTGATTGAATTGCTTTAAGAGAACTGGTGGGACTAGATCTTTGGGCAACAGAGGAAGGTAATCCACTTTTTTTGATAATGACTTTCAAAATGAAACTTAAGTGTTGTCTTATGTTTATGGCTGACTTCCTATTGGCATGTGTATAAAATGTACTTTTGCTCACTTTATATGCATAGGACAAGAATGAGGAGAATGTAATGAGAACAATAACTGAAAGCTGTGTATTATAGTAAGAGGAAGCAAGGGTGTCATAGAGTAAAAGGGTGTCCCTTCATGGAAGAAAATTGATAACTGCAAAATAAGATGGGTGATTGATACCTGTTGAATGTCTCTTGGGAGTAAACAGATCAATACAATCAGTAGGATGAGACTAGGAAGGTATGTGTGTTATTACTTGCTGAAGTTGTGAGAAACACCTTTATACTTGTGAAAAGGGCGTGTTCTGCAATCTGGAAAGCTCTTGCAGAGTTTTCCTTACATTGTACTACAGTTTTTGAAGAGTAGTAAATCAACTAGTAGCTCAAAGTAAGGTTTGGTTTTAAGTCTAGAACTTTGATAGCAGTATATTTTCTTGTTACAGGCCTTGCCTGAGGAATAGTATGCATGGGGATGCTTTAGTGAATCACACTGAAAAAAGATCTAGTTCATTATGCTTTCCTTTTATTTTTTAGAAATGCAGTTTGTAGGATGTTTTCTTTGTAGCTCTAGTGTTTGGACTATAGGGATTTCAAATCTTTCAGAGGAAAAAAGATAGCTTCAAATTCTGTTCAGAGTTTGATATTTGTTTTATTAGTGGAAATTTTTGTCTCCTGTGTTTTCCACATTCTAGATAACCTTTTCTTGTCGTCTAAGAAATTAATTTCTTTGTTGGAATCATTGCAAGTAAACTTGATAGCAGGAGTGCTGTTATTGAGACAGCTTACACAGTGATTTGCTAAGTACAGCCTCTTCATATAATGTGAGGCAGAAGTCGATTTATTGACCACTACTGGGATTTCAGGAATCTGTTGAACTACCTGGTTTTTATCCTTCTCTCATAAAATTCACTATTGAATGTCTTTTTTCTGGTACCCTCTTGGAAAGGATTCTCTTTGATACGCAGTCGTACAATAAGAGCAATCTTTCTGTTCGCTACTTGTTTCTGTACTGTGGAGTTTGGCTTTTTAATAAAGTGTATATATGGCCATTTATATATGTCAGCTTACATGACATCAGTCTCAAAGGTTTTTTTCCTAAAATACTTTCCCATGCAAGGAGGACATTGATGCTTATCTAGGCTGTGAAAATAGTCTCTGTGGCTACGCTGCCAGTCGCTTTCATAGAACATATTTCAATTAGAGCAAAACATTACAGAAAAGCCAACTCTTATGAGCACAATGTTGCAGTGTGTCTCTGTAAAATATAATCTGCTACTTTTCTGGGATACTAAGAAAATATTTAAGTATGTGACTTGAGTAGTTTGTGCTGTTTGCTGTATATTCATCATGTTTTTTTAGAACTTTCTGTAAACTTTCTTCTCTGAAGTAAGGTGTATGTTAGGAATGAAACCTACTTGGTCTCTCTGGTAATCTGTAAAAACGTAGTTTTAAAAATAGAATCCAAGGGAACTGTACAGAGTGGATTATTGATTCTCAGGGATGGAGAGAATGTTTTCTTTTGTCCTTATTGCTTTAGATTCTGTACTAATATCTGGAGACTTGGGGGGTGGTGGTGTGTGTTTGATTAACAGACACTAATGGAGAAATCGTCTTGTCTCCAGCTCATCTGCTGGATTTCTGACAACTCCTGCTAGCCACTATTGCATACAGGATACCAGAGCCAAGGTACTTGGGGATGGCAGCTGGAATATTTATAGGTTATGGTATATGGTAGTAAAGCCTCAACATTAGGCGTATTTATCTTGAGAGCTGTGTAACTTGCTGTGTGATGTCTGACCACAGCATAATGCTGCCTGGAACTGTGGGGTCTGTTAGTGAAATGTCCAGAGCACTGCTCTAGGCATGAAAAGTGAAGAGGCGAGTTAACACAGAACAGAACAATTATCAGAATGGGTTAGATTATTACACCAACTGAAGGGGAAGGCATTGCCTTTGAGTCCTGATGCTGTACCCACACCTGTCACATCTGCCAGCCCAATGCTTAGGTGGGACAAGTTTTGTATTATGGTTAAAACACCTTATTTTTGTTATGCAGAAATTTAATTCATGAAAGGAACAAAATTAGTATTTTCCAGACTCTCTCCTTATGTTTGCCTAAATCTTGTAATTATTTTTGGGAAACATTTTAGTATTTCTGATTAACTTGACTGCTGGATTGTGAGACATTCTTAGCTGATTTGACTAGTCTCAGAATTTTATTTTTTTTTCTGTCAGTCACGGATTAGCAGGGCTCAAAGGGGTGCAGAAAACTTGCTATTCAGAAATAGGCTTCTGCCAGCTGATATGGCATGATTATCATCCACATGGGCATAGTTTTATTTCCAAAACATTGTTTCCATTTATAATTAGGCGAAGGCTCTGATCTCTGAAGGTGAGAAGCTGGGACATCCATCTGCCCTTGCGTGTTAAGTACTGAGCTTCCGCCTGCATGCTTAGCTGGTCCAGCCGGAGCCCCAAACTCTGCCTTTCACTAATGCTTTGTCAGAGATCTGTCCTCTTCAGAGAGATTGAAATGAGTAATAGTCTTTCGACACTATTGGCAAGTGGCTTTCACGGTCCATGGCGGATCTAATGAACTACAGCTGCCTGGCTGGAAAATCCTGTCTTTGATTGCCTGAAAGGACTTCTGAAGTCTCTACTTGTATTCACTGACTTTCTTAGGATTTTTTGGTTTTATTCTTTGAGAAGTAGATGGAGAAAGCACTCTTGATAATTCCTTCATAATTTACATTCACGAATGTCAAGTTTATAATATGGTGCTTTTGCACAAAAAATTGCCAAGTACGTTACAGACATGCTTGCAAATGGAAATACAGTGAAACATGCCCATCTGCTGAGGAAAGCAGGTGTGTAAATCAACTTCCAGGCCTGGCATCTGTAATCGGGCCGGATTCTCAAACAAGCTTGGCAATCAATGTATGTCCAGTATGCTGTGTTAGTTTGGCCATTCAAGTCTCTTAATGAGATTTGGGTTGTTTGGGGGAGGGGTGTGTTTTGGTTCTTGGGTAGTTTGTTTGCAGTTGGGTTTTTGTCTGAGAAACTGGGTAAGAATGTGAATATATTTTCCTTGATGTAAATATCTTTCCTATTCTGTGAAAGATGGGGCAGGAAACAATTTTACATACCTACCTGTAAAGGTTTTAGGTGAATAGCTTTCCCCCCTGCCCTTTGCATCCTCATCTATATCACTGTTTATTCTGCCTGCCAGCTGAAAACCTTTTCTTCTGAATTTCAGAAGATAAATTGTAACCTGCCTGTGACTTGTAGTACCATTTGAGTTATACATACTACACTACAGGTTTATGTTTTGGGCTAGATAATCACAGGTTCATTTACCTGTAATGAGACTGGTGTGGAGTTTTGCAAAGGCTAGTAGATGCTGATCCTTATAGTAAAGAACACTGTTACTATACTTTTTCTTCTGTTTTTTTAATTTATTTTTTGGTTTCATATCCACTTTCCATTTTGTTCCTATTTACATGACTCTTCTTATTCATGTTGACCTACCTCCTACCTCAGGGATATCAGCTAGCCTAAGATGATGTCCTTTTACTTTGGAACTGACATGAAGTTTTGAGAGAGCAGGATCGAGCACTAGCAGTGTTCTTCTCCAGCCAGTGAGTGACAATGTTATGAACTGACATGTTTTTTTTTTTAAAAAAAGACATATTATGAGACTTCGAGGTACTTGGAGAGGAAATTTAGATGTGAAATGCTAACAAAATGAACTCGTTAGAAATGATGAGTCTCACTTCTAGTGCAGAAAGCACTTCATCTTACTCCATTGATATTCCTGCTTGTAGTTTTTGACATGTATGTTACTAAACAAATAATGTGACACAGCACCTCTGCTGGGGTAATGTAATGAAACCTGAATCAATGGCTCGGCATTTGTGGCTCTCCTACTGAGCAGGGAAAAACTGCAGGGTGAGGGCATTTGGAGTTTGGAAGGAGAAACTCTTCTGCAGCTGGTGGCTGCTGGCCGGTGCCAGGTGCAGAACAAGTCTGCATTACTTTTTATACTACTTCTAAGACTTAAATATAAAAGTTAGGTTGCCCACTTGGAAATATAAGTGCCCAAGGGCTGCTAAGGCTATCATCTGTGAAGTCATTCTCATGAAGAATTCTGATGCTTCCATAACTGTTTATTTGGGAACTATTAGCATGTGCAGTCCAAACACATGTATGTGACTCTGAAAGGTGTATTTTTTCAGTCTGCAGTGTCATACACAGTTTGTTATTGAAGATTACATTTTTGTTGTCTATTTGCTCCCATTTTCTGTGTAGTAGCAGGTGTGTGAGAAGCAGATCTGTGATATGACCATAGCATAATTTTGGGGGAGAGGTCCTTTCCAATGACACCTGGTGCTACCCCCTGCTCGAAGTAGTGCTAATGATGTTATGTGAGGCAGCTCAGGACCTTCTCCCCCTTGGCTGTGAAGGAACTCCACAGCTGAAGACTCTACAGCCTCCCCAAGCAACTCGTTCCATTCTCTGACCACTGAAGAATATCTCCTTGTCCATAGCTGAAATTTCCTTGGCTATAACTTTCTTCTGTTTGCCCTTGTCCTTCCTCTGAGCAGTCCAAGAAGAATCTGCCTCGCGCTTCTGCGGCCAGCAGCAATGGAACAGCCCTCGGCCTCGCCTCCTCTGAGCTGCGCAGACCTGGCGCTCGGCCTCTCCTTCCCCCGCAGCGCGTGCGGCCGGCCGCATGACCATGGGAGCGCTCCAGCCTTCTGCAGACCTGTAGCTCACGGCCAGGAGGGCGCGAAGGGAGTGGCTGCTGTAGCGCAGCGGCCTCCTGTTCCATCCAGACGTGCCCCGTGTCCCCGTTGCACCAGTCCAGTACCTTGAAGGGGCCTGGGCTGATGAATTGCTGGAAGGTTCCTGCTAGAAGCATTCGGTGCTGCCTGGCTGATGGTGTGCTGCTTGCTTACCTAGAAGTGGAAGCCTGGAATTTTGTAGTTTCATTGTTAGAAACAGAACACCCCCTGGAACTTGCCAGGGGTAAGAATTAGTCAGTGGCAATGGGTATTAATTCAGAGCATTAAAGCTTGGATCAGTGCAGGCCCTAGCGCTGAAATGGCAGGGCTGATGTGGCTGTGATTGGCTTCTGCTATGCCTTTGTGATAGGGTGGTTTGTGCTATGCTTTTACTGTTTTCTGGGTAAAATTTTTAATGTCTGTAAGTCTCAGGTATGTGGTCTCACCTTTTGCATCTCCTATCAAGAAAATACATTTGTTTCTTGTCCTCCCTCCCCTTTTGTTTCAATCATCTTTTGTCTAAGTAGTTATCTGAAGAGGAAACTGAGCCCAAAATGGTGAGCAAGCGAGGACTATGCCATGCATCTTTGTGGTTCAGACACCACAGTGCAGCTTCTCCGCTCTGTCTTTAATTAAACTTGGGTTTTTCTGTTGTTGTAGCTGGAAGCAGTGTGCTGACACAACTCACTCTTGTATAGAACAGATTAAAATGTCAATGTTTTAATGTTCTCATCTGTGGGAAAAAGAAAATAGTTGGGTGTTTTATTTATAACTTAAAGAGAGACTGTACTATGGAAAAGGTTCACTTGTGCAAGATGGAAAATCACAATTAAAGATACAGAGTCCCATTTAATATGAAGAGTCGGTAAAGGACTGAAAAGACTGAAGGGATTCAATCTCTTCAGGAAATAGACTATACTGGGGCATGGCAGTTTAAACAGTTATAAATGTACTGTATTTTTAGTTATTCATGGTGTTTTCTCTGTTTGTGGCATGGTGTACACGCATGCTTATCTGATGAAGTAATGTACCAAACAGGTGGATGTGTTTGAGCAGGAAAAGAATGAAGGTACCTGGAAGAATGGTCAAAAAGCAGTGTTGTCCTCAATGCTAGACAACCTCTTTCTGAGAAGGAATCTGTATTTCCTAGAGAAGAAATGATCACATAAGAATAAAATTACAGGTCTGTTCATGTCTTCTTCAGAATTGCTCCCTTGGCAGTTGGAGAAGTGACAGTGACACTGCTTTGGAGGTGCAGGTTTTAACTGTGCAGGAGATAGCTAAGCGGGCCCTGGGGGAGCAGTTGCACGGTAGGAGGCTCTGCTGAAACTCAAGCTCAGGCCCCTGGTGCAGGACACATCGGTTCGCTTGGCTCTGGACAGGCCGTTGGCTGACGTGCCAGGAGCCTTGGTCACTCGCTGCTGTTCTTTGTGGATTAATAGGGGCTTGCTTTTCAGGTTTCCTAGTCAAGCTGACATTGATATTTCAAAATATTATCTCTGGTGGAAGTCAAATACAGAAGACACTCAGGATTGTTCCCTGTCTCGATCTGTTCATCCTTTTAACCCGTGGAAGTGATGGATTTCTTGTGGGGTAACCAGGTGAATGTAGAAGGTTGTCTGCTGGACTGGGGTTAAGCTGACAGCTCTAATTGCCTGCTCTGGAAAAACACTGCTTTTCCTCAGAAAGTGTCTCCCAGACCTTATTTAGAGATTTGCTTAATTTGGGCTGTCCTCTGGGTTAACATCTGTGGAATCTGTATTTCTCTGGCAGTTGTGTCTCCCTTGCATGTAAAATACAGATGCTCACCAGTGCCCTTTTGGGTGGTTTCTTTCCTAAGGGGGTGGGGGGGAGAAGCAATCAATTTTAAATAAGGGAAATAAAAGAGTTCCCACTGAACACATTCTAAAAGAGGAGTGCTGCATGTCTCTTCCCTCTACTGACTTTTTCTCACTTATTTATTTGAACCCATCTCTTACAGCCTTGTGGCTGTGGGATCAATTTGTTGGCAAGGGTTATTCAAACATTAGCAGAATGCATGTTCTTACTGTTCTTGTTGGACTTGGGTGTTGAAGCCAACAATAACAGCTCTCGTGTGGGAACTGATGCTGGGTATTTGAGTCAAACTGTTCTTGGTGGTCTGTACTCTACTGCAGTGAAAAAATGCGAGGGGTTTCTTTTCCCATAGTGTTCATTTGTGTTCCTGTCGTTCATTGTTTATACAATTGCTGTGCCTGTGGACAGTTGAAATAAACACTTTGAATAAATTCTGTGGTTTTCTTCACTTTCAGCTCTTGCTTTGTGTGTGCTTTTTGTAGGTTTGGGGTTTTTCCCTCTATGGCTTGATTTCTCCATCTTCCAGATGTCATAGGTATGTGTTATTTGGTTTGGTTTTCTTTCCCGAGGTAAAAACCTGACCGTTAAAACTTATTTGTCCTAGAAAATGTCCCAAGAGCAAACACAATGCCTCTGGAAGGCCCTGGGAGCTGGGGGTATGTGGTGTTTCAGGCTGAGCTCTCCTGAGGCCAGTGATGATGAAGATGCGGCAATCTCAGCCTGGTGCTCCCCTCACCAAAATCAGATGGCTTTTCCAGGAAAATTTGGGCTATTGAAGCATTTAGTGCTGTGCTCTGTAATACCCGTCCAAGTATTCGGTAACCACCACAAATTCCTTGCTGGTTGTGCTTTGTTGCTGAAGTGAAGGTCCAGAATGCAGGGATACTTGTGGGAGCTGAATGGTTTGAAGCTGTCTGTAATTTTTCCTGTTACCCTCAGGGCACTCTCTGAAAAAATTACTTCTTTGTAGCGTCTTTGGGATATGATGCAGTCCCAGATCAGACATTTCTCTATTAAATAAAAAGTATGATAAGCCTAAAAGCATTGAATTTTGTATTTTGAATCTCTAGAGGCCAATCCCAGTGTGTATCTATTTGGGCTAATTTACTGAACTATTTAGTTTCTTCTCCTGCATAACAACCATTCCACCCCCAGCATTATTGAAGTTAGTTTTGCCTCTGTGGTTGCCAGGAATAACTTTACTTTGCATGGATAATTAACTGGATTGAGTAACAGAAAAAACCCCCAACATTTTATTTCCACACAGTGGTAATAATAAATCTGTTACTACTTTTGGCTCTCCATGTTATTACCATAGTTGGGTATGTCTTAATGAGGAAGTGGCTTCCTCTTACTAAGTTCAAATACCAGCAAGGATCCTGCCTCTTGAACGTGGGCTGGGCTGTGTGAGAGTAGAAGGGCAGAGGGTGGGTTTTTTAAACTAGACAGTCATTCCTGCATACAAATAGCTGCTTTTTTTTTTTTTTACTGCAAGCTGTAAATTTCCAGTCTTTGCGGCAAGGTAACACTTGGGATTTCTGATTGTGTCAGAATCAAAGCTTTTCTGAGATGGAAATCTTTCCAACCATTTTTTTTTTTTCTTAAACCAGAGTATTGAAGAATAGGCTTAACATTTGGCTGTTCAAGAGTTCTGAAGCTGACCCTTTCCTGTGGGGATAACTGGAGCTGTTTTTTCCAAAATGCACAAGATAATGGTATGGGGATGGGACCTGCTGAGCTTACCACAGAAACTCTAGAGGCAAGGCAAAATCTGAGGCTCAGATATGAAGTTGCGAGTAGCTCATGAGTACAGTAACATCTTCTCATGACAATTTATCTGATACTCTTGACCTTTTTCAGAATTGTCCGCTTCCTCTTCCCCATTTATTTTCATTACCTGTGTTTTGTGTCATGTTCTGGAGCCATGTTTTCCATTAGCCCAAGAAGGGATGAACTTGCTTTCTTTAAGGACTGTTCACACTGATAACAAGTGCCGAGATAATTTTTTGTTTGGTTTTGGCTGGGAGGTGGGGGCAGAGGCAGTTGAACCTTTCTGGATAACCAGAGGAAGGCAACTTGTCATCTCCTGGTGGTTTGAAGTTAAATGTCTGGACCACATGCAGCTCATCTTCGTGGTGAGGCTGGTGCCTGGTTTGGGGTGCCAACAGATGGGCTTTTGGGCCGAGCGTGGCGGTGTGGCTTTATAAGTGAGATCCCCTGTGATCATGGCACTTGCAGTCCCCATGCCTTTTCTATTAATGAGGGCTGAGCATTTTGCCAAATATCTGACACTCTGAATTAATGTATTTGCTAACTTTTGTGTGCATTGCTGCTGTTATTTTGTGAAAATGTACTGAACAGCAATTTTTTCTAGTCACCCTTCAGCTGATTCCTCTTGTCATCATTGTAGCAGTGAGCCTTGAGGATCTTTGAAAGGGAAAGCGACAGACTGAAGATCAGTTTGAGGAAGCTTTGGTGTAAAGGGCAGCACAAGGGAAAGCTAAAAGCATCTGGAGAAGAAATGGGCAAACTTCTCTGGTGGTGGTGAAAATAGAGGGGGTTGTTTATCTTCCCTTATGCCTATTAACATTCCCTTTTGCCAGTCCAGCCTATGTCCTACTACTTAATTCCCCCTGTGCCTAATCCATCTCTGCTGTTTCTTTTCCATCATCCTCTCACTATGTAAACCTCCTTACTGTAACCACAGTCCATCTGCTCCTGCAAAAAATAAAATGCAAAAATTAAGTCAGCTGTATTTAGTACTGTTATACGGGTGGAGCTTTTTAAGGGGGGAGGAATATGTAACCAAAGAATTAACTGCAAAAGTTTGAAGGTTGTAAGTAAAACCAATTGCTGAATTTAGAAAAGACAAAAGAAAACTATTCAATAAAAGCACTTAAACAATTCTTGGTGACAAGTGCTCTTTGCCAAAAGTAATTTCATTTCACCAGATCATTGAAGTGTTGCAAGGAGAAAAAAAAAAAGTCAGAAAAAATAAGAACTTATAGAAATCAATGCCCATGCTTTGTTTTTGACAAAAAGCTTTTGTTTTGAAGCGTTTCTGTAAAAACAATTATTTAACAGCCAAAGTTTATTTCAACTGACGAAAAGCAGTTGATTTGGGTTTGGTTTTTTCAGTTTTCACTTTTTTGGTGTCCTGAGTTGAAATTTAAAACTAATTTGCAGTTTTACTCAAACAGTGGATAATTTATTTGTGCAATATTGAGTTTATTGATAAATTCTTAATTCATTCATTTATATACATTATGGTATGGATTTGGCTATTTTTTTAACAAGGGATTTGTGACAGAGCAGAGATGAAACTTGATTTTTGAGGTTTCTAGCTCAATGCTTTATGTATTATAAAAACCCTTTCATCCTAGTGTTGTAAGCTGAATTATAAGTCTTGCACAACAATGCCATGTATGTGACCAAAGAAAATTAATTGGGCTGGGGTGTAGGGAACCTGGAAGTGTTTCTGAACTTGTAAAGTTTGATTTTTGCAACCTTATGGACCTCTTAATGTGGTCTGCTGCTCCTTTTCCTGGAGAAAATCAGAAATGTAAGGTTTTGCCATTCTCCCCGGACTCCAGCTGTGTTTAGCCCTTTAAGGGTCATGAGTAGCATTCTACCCCAGGCCTTCTCTGAGGTTATAGGTACGGCCGAGTGTAAAAATGTACGGTTCATTATCTCGTCTTCAGTGTAACACTTATTCATACTAGTTGAAAATAAAAACTAATTTTAAAAAAATTTGGTGTAAGGAGAGATAAATCATGGAAGCTACATTCTCACTGGATTAGAAAAACAAATGGGAAAACAATTTAAAATGAGGGAGTGCACAAGAAAATAGAATTTGTTGAAGGAAAGATAAAGTGTCTGGGATGAACAGGGCAGTGCCTGAGACTCCTCTCAGCCAGCTCTGAACACTCATGGTCTGAAATAGTCACATGGAAAACAGGGTGAATCTGTGGACTCGGTCCACAACTGCTGTGGCTAGCAAAACCAAAGGCATTTCTAGACAAGGTATACTGAAGAGAGAATCTTTTTTTAAACATAATTATGCAATTCTTAATTACTTTTAATCTTGTTTCTAGCTCTGTAATTGGAAATCTGACCTTCCTGAACTCTATAAATCTGTATTTTATTTTTAACCATTAAGCTATCTTGTGTCAGAGATGAGTACAGATAGCAGCGACAACCTTGGGATACTTGTATCTTTTTTGGAGATAATAAATACAAATAAATCTGTAGACATCCCAAGGAGAAACTTGCATCCTGAGATAAAGGGGACTTGCGGCTTGAAACATGTCTCATATCAAGCTGTAGAAATTGCTCCAAAATCCAATACTATTAAGTGCAAGATTGCAGAACACAACCTGGCATCCTTTCTGTGTGGGGCAGGGATCACAGCAACACTGTCCGGCTCTGGTCACTCCCTTCAAGGGTCACAACATTTCAGTTTGTCAGTGTGTCACAGGTACTGGAAGACTTCCAGGCTACAGCTTGCAAGCCTGTTCTAGATCCTCTTGTCAGAGGGGATGTCCTGTGTTTTCGTAGGCAGAATCTGGTAGTTTCAGACATGAACGGATGCATTGTTAGCTCGACTCTTCTGCAGACCGATGGGCAGTTTTGTGTCATCTACAGTCCTTGCACCATCTGGAGTCGTCCTTCCATGACTTACCCATTAATGGAGTAGTTTGGGGTGCTTAGTCATTTAGTCTGGGTCCTGTCTTTCATGCAGCATTGCTGCTTTTCATGACTGCATCTCCTGCAGCATGTTTTACACACTAACAGCATTCCCCTTTGCCACCTCGTTGTTGTGAGCTGACTGGTGAAACCAAGGTGTTACTTGGTGACGGTATGAGATTGCACGGGGGCTAGACAAGCCAGGGATAATGCTGGTAGACTGGAAGAAGCTTATACCAGGATCTTGAAGCGAGCAGGAGAAGCAGCCTGTAACATAAGTTCTTAATTTATTTTTTGTTAGTTTTTATTCTGCTTCTGGGTACTTAACAGCTATGGCATGTGTGCTGGTTTCCCATCTGCTCTAAATGAGACAAATGGAATTGTATAGTTGCTTTCATATGTAGATCCCAGTTCAGTTACTTCAGGACTAGACAATTGAAATGAGCTGTAGATTGACCAACATCTTGAGGCCATCTGAAGAACATCTGGAAACTGAGGCGAATTCAGAACATGATGGCCCAATTATTTGAGTTGAGTTTGACACACCCTGGTTTTCTTCACATAGAACTCTAGGGAATACTCCATACACTTGTTTAGTGTTTGTGGGAGCATTTGTACACACCTTTGTCTTTAGCAATCTTGTCTAGGCTTATTCAGGGACAGCGTTGATTTTATCTTGGTTTTAATTTCAAAGAAAAGCTGGCTGCCTTGTCTGTGCTGTTCTTCCTGTGTTTTCAGCATTGACCTGACTATGGTTGCAAAACCTAGAAAACTGCTAAAATGCTGAACCTAAACATAATCCAATAGTAGAGAGTACCCTTTCCTTTTGCTTTCTGAATGCATTTATCTATTTACTTGATTTCTAGGTGGGCTGTAGCATGGTGTCCTTGATATACAAACACCATATTTAGCATCTCATGTACATTTGTATATTAAAATTTCTTATAAGTGGGTAAGAAAGGCAAATATGAACTGATAACTAAAATCTCTGAACATTTCTAATCAAATTTACTGTGGTGATTTCTGGGCTTTTTGAATAGCACAAGAACTACAAGATCTGCTGGTTTTCTTAGGGTCTGCATAAGCTTGTAATGTAGTGACCAAAGGATGCTTTTTAGGAGGAGTGGAGTAAAGAAGATAACCCAGCAAAAAAGATATGAGCCATGCAGTGTGTCCCTTCAACAAGATTGCATTTAAAGAGTCAGATAGCTTTGACTTATCTTTTTCTAATTATGTTTTTTTAGGAGAAATCTTTAAACTATGAAATGAAATTTGTTTAAAAAAACAAAACAAACTAAGTTACAATGTATACAGTACTAAAAGGTAAAAATCTGTATCTGTGTGTAATTAAAAATGGAGAACAGGGGTTCTTCGCCCTTTTTTTCTGATTGTGCATCCTTACAAATCTTGGAACAACAGATTTGTAAAACCTTATTTATTCAAGTTAAGTCTGCCAATACTCTAGCTTTTCTGACTTTCTGCCTCCTTTTAATAATCATCCAAAGATCCCAGGTTGATAATCTGCTGACATTGAAACACTCTAATGCCTTCTGTTATTTTTAGATCCTTGTTTACATGCATCCATGGAACCTGAGGATTTTTGAAAACTTCCAGAGGGGACGGCAGTAGACAATTAGAGCTGCTTTCATGTCCTGGGCACTGCAGAACAGGCAGGAGAGGCCACAGCTGTGACACGCTTGGGTAGCTGTCCATGTTCTGCCTTGACTAGACATTCTGCTGTTGGAGTGGCTCACGCGGTGTGTGTGGAAGGTCCGAAGGCCAGCTCTAAACAACTCTTGGTCTAGCTAGAGATGGGAATGCTTACTGAAGGCTGGCTACCTGACCGCAAGAGAATTCCTTCATTCACTGTAGCTTAGTGCTACAGGGGACAGGTACTTCATCTTTTGATTCAGGACCAGTTCAGACCTGAGTGCCGTTTTCATGCAAGCTTCTGCTTTCCAGCAGTGGCTCATGTCTTGCTGGCAGCGAGGCATGCTGACTTTTTTATAAAAGGCCATTCTAAGATGCTACACAGTCCAAATAATCAGACTTTTTAGAGGGTGGTAGATATATGAAAGCATGTTCATAGGAAGTGGGGGGAGGTAAAGAACAGGATCTTCTTGTAATTGGAATCTTTTGCGTTTCTTTTTCATGGCAAAGCAAGTCAGGCCTCTGTGGACTTAACCAAATGAATTATGGTCTTGAATAGTAATGCGGTATTGCTAATGATTTCATTGCTGACCACAGCTGTTGGCAGTAAGGCTAGCATTGTCATTTCATTTCTGATATATTTTTGAGGCGTTTTGCTTATTAAATTAGTTGACTCTTTTTATGTACTGTTCAAGATATAATGTTGAATTAATGAATTTGGGAACGTGGATAGTACAGGTTAAGGTCTGTGAGCTTATGTTCCTTTTAGCTTGATGATGGTGAGGATACGCATCAGATTGTTAAAAATAGTTGTTTAGATGACTTTTCTGTATTAATTCTGAGGCCTGAAATAGACTGGGAATAAATAAAAGTAGCCTGGGGGCTTCTTCATACTGTATACTTTGCCAAAATATAATCCCAAAAGGAGCGGTCTGT
The DNA here is from genome assembly GCF_003259725.1 of Athene cunicularia. Lineage (NCBI taxonomy): Eukaryota > Metazoa > Chordata > Aves > Strigiformes > Strigidae > Athene > Athene cunicularia. The sequence continues at coordinate 331,787 of NW_020799114.1, read as the reverse complement.
TCTCTGCTACCGCTGTTTCCAGTTGTTTGGCCCTAATCTGAATCTAACAGAGTTGAGTATCTCAGTTAAGGAATGAGGGTTGAAAAATTTTAAGCCCTTTGAAGATTTCTGAGAAGCTGTGACAAGATCTTGCCCCTGCCCCCAGCAGCTTTTTGTGCCTTGCAGTGCTTACGTAGCAATGTGGTCCAAAGTAGGAGTGAAATGTGGTCCACCCTCGACTAAAGCACTGGCAATTTTAGGGTGAAGTTAAACTGTGGAAGATGGATCATTTAGTTTTGCCTTCTCTTGAGTTATAACAAGGTTACCCTGACTCAAGTCTGAACTCCATAAAAATTTTTAATTAGAAAGCCATACTTCTGAGATAGCTGGCCCTGAAGCTGTCTTGAGCAGCAGTGGGTCAGCTGTTAACACTGCTGGTCTGTAGACCGGGTCCCAGCTAACTTCACTGCTGATGTTAGTCCTCTAAATCTTTTTCCTAATTGCTTTTCTCTACAAAGAAATTCCAGCTGAGCACACACTTGCATGTCACTGGCAAAGAATTTTGTGGGGGCCTGATTTTCTGCCCTACAAATAAACATAAGAGTGTGATGCTCAACCTAGTACTGAACTGGCTGAGGCACACACCTCTGCTCAGCTGGGGTGGTATTCTCCAGAGTGCTCCTCTCCAACAACAAGCTGACTCAGAATAACTGGATTGATCTGTATAGTCTATAGACACTTTTGAAACAAAGACCAGCTTTATGGAGGAATGGTTGGTTAGGCTGCTTGGATAAAATACTGAGTATCTTTGATTTTCCTGGTATTTTGTTTCCCTTGTTCTCAGAGAGTCACAAACCAAAGTTACCTGTTTGTAGAAACACTAATTGCCTTTGAATCTTTCCTGTTCTTGAAAACACCTTCCTTAGGTCTGTTTCAGGGAGAATATATTAACTGCCTTCTAGACAGGTAACATGGGTGTGAGCTGAAAGCAGACTGTTCTTTAGCTATGCTGTTCATGTCTTGGAAGACCTTCTCCTTTTTTCCCCTCCCTCCACTGTTAAAAGGCTGAACTGGAAATCCCTGCCCCATTTTTAATGAGACGTTGCCCTCAGAAATGGCAATGTACCACATAAAAGGAACAGCGAAGCTAAGACAGTGCTCTTCATGGTACTTAGGTTCTAAGCTCCACGGAAGGGTGGAGGAGGTGATACCTGCAAGGACTGGAGGACGGCCTGCTGGGAGGCAGGTGTGCCGCAGGGCAGCGGGGCCGTGTGGCAGTTATGGGCTGTGGGCTTCGGCTTGGCCGAAGTCCTCGTGCCACGTAACCCTGTCCCAGGGGAGTGGGAGCAGCAGGGCAGCTCTCTGTTTGTGGGGCTTGCACTGACTTTAGAGACACCTGATGTACCTCGCGGTCACTTCTACGTAGTAGCTGCATTAAAATCTCACCATGTTCCAACAGCGTTTACAGTGCACAGGAGAGGAGAAGGAAGGGTAATGGATTACTGGCAGTAATAAAGGCCAACTTTTTATAGTAACTTTTTTATATTAATGAAGTCCAGCCTGTGGACCTAAGCAATTCTGGTTGCTTTTCCTTTAAGTGCTCAGATAAAATCGCTAATCTCTGTCCTGAGGCTGCTTTCTTTCCTTGGTTCATGCAGGGCATAAGAGTCCAGACTTTGGCAGAGTTCAGCTCCTCTCGTGGCGCCACTGTGAGACCGGGGAAGGTTTTGCTCCTCCTAGGCCTTCTGTTCACATCCTGACTAGAATGGACATAATGTGCTCAAACCTACCACCTGGTCAGCTCGATAGAGCAGTTTAATCTGTGATCTTCTGGTTCTTTTATTTTGCACGTGTAGTGCAAAACTGAGCTCAGGAAAGAAGAGAAAACGTTGAGCAAAATGACGTCCTTGGTTACATCTGTGCATCTTCAGTGATTTTAATTATATAGTTTGAAAGAAAAAGACCAGAACAATTTGCCTTGGGCCTGTACATATACCTAGTATGGTTAGGCACATGCTGAAAAATATTCTTTAACCTAGTCACTAGTTTCTATCTTCCTGGTTTGGCTTTTAAAACTACAGCACAAAACCCAGGGAACCTTGGCTTTAAGGGCAGTAGTGTGACTTGCAAATATTTGATTGGTTCTGTTCCTGTCTGTTCTGTGTAAAACTCATTTACTGTTTTTCCTTTTAAACTGTTAGCTGACCTTACATACGAATCCCAGCTGTGCATTAGCATTGCTTGGGGATGTGTTTGTATCTTTTGTCTAAAAATACCCAGCCGGTAGGATTCATGATCCATGAAAGCTAATTGAAACAATTTCTCTTCAAGTTTTGGCAAGCGAAGCATGCATTATAAGCATTAATATCTATAAATTGAATTGTTAATGAATCTAGACACTAATAATGAATGCAATTTTGCAGGCTTAACTAGAAACACTAAAATTATCAGGATCTGGAACAGAATTTTCAATCATTTTTGCTTATTAAATAGCAAAGCTATGCTTTTAATAAGCTAATCATTTTTATTTGACCCCATAGGAGTAGCTCAGCTGATTAGAAACAGGTTTCTAAGTGCAAAACAACGTTGTTTTTCTCTCACTGTTTTAACCACCACAGTGCTGAAATTTCTGATCAGATACTTATCTCCCATTGTGAATATGGCACGAATGCTTATTCTGCAATTCCTCTGGAGGAATTTACAGTAGAACCTATATATGTCCCATTTACCGGGAAAATACTCTGCGTAGAGAAATAGTAATCTGCCAAAACAATTAGAGCCTTCTTGAAAGATTGTTAGTGCACAAAAATACAAACTATGAAAGACACTTCTATTCAGTCTTTGTTATATCCAAAAGTAGAAGAGCACCTGATGCAATTCAAAACTAATTAACTGAAATCTTTTTCCCACCTAATTTAAAATTAGCCTTTAGGATTATTTTATGCAGATGAAGAATATGGTAAGATTCAGAACTATAGCAAGAAAAATCTTAACATTTTGATGATTTACTTCTTAAAACAGTTTTGTGAAGTCTGCAATTCCTACTGACTCTAGTGGCTAGAGACCAGGAGGACACAAGGAGACAGATTTTTTTTCTTCAAGTCCCTTAGGTAAAGTTTCTTCTCCCAAAACTGGTGCTGGCAGCTCTTGCAGACAGGCTGTCAGACTTTATGGATCACTGGTGTCTTTTAGACAAGCAATTTCTTATACCCGAAGATTTAGTAACCCTACACCATTTGTTAAATGAAAAAATCAAACGTGGTTATCTTGCAAGATAATGGTGAAGAACTGTCTGTGAAACTGTGTAAGGAGATAAAAGGCTGAAAGGGATGTCAGGGATTTATCATGGGATGTAGGGCTGGAAAAGACCACAAGAAAGGTTCCTCCACCTATGGAGACAACTGATACCCTTATGGGAAATGTATTCCAGTGCTTAATTATCTTTATTCTGAGAGGTCTTTTTTATTTTTAATCTATATCTCCCTTACTACAATTCATACCTGCTTCCACTTTTTGTGTTCCATGAACATGGTGAAAGGTTTTCACTCTTTGTCACAACCTAAATATTTAAAGGCTGTTTTCATGTCTCTCTGCTGCTTAGATAAACACCACCCCATTTCTTCACTTCTTCTGTGGGGACAGACGTGGGGTGGCAGGCAGGTTGACTGACTGACTGAATGTGTGCTGGCAAGGGAGAAATGCCAGCGAGCTTGATCAGGTGGGGCAGTAAGGAAAAGAAACATCAACAGATGGAACTAAATAGCGCAGTTGAGTGTTCCAAAATTCCCCCAAAATACTAATGGGAAAGGAGTGGTGTTTCATAAGTTGATTTAAAACTCAGTGGGAAATTAATATTAATTTTAAGTGAATATAGAAACACACATTAAACTGCAGAGTACCACATGCAGTAGCTCTACCTTAGTATAGTGCTTTACATGTTATGCTTAATCTCAAATATTTAGCCCAAGTAATTTAGAATATTTTTTCTTCTTGGACATTCATGTTTATTATTATTTTGTCCATGTACAGTAGAATACTATACTACCTCCTCTGATGGTTGTTGGTGAGACCCAGAACGCTTTTCCTTAGGCCCCTCATTTGACAAATATTTTTCACGTACTTGTGGTTGTTACAGACATCATACTGCAAATATCAGATGTGATGACCAGAATCACATTAATGTTTGTAACTTGGAGAGTCTAGACACTTTCATCATTGATATCTATCCAAGATGAAATTTCTGAGATAATTTAAGGGGGGAGTGGGATGCCTGTGCCCACACCCCATACCTTTCCCTGGGGAGAAGGGGGGGATATCATATCAGATGATACGTTGGCAGAAAAAACCTCTCGGTTGAGACTTGATCTGTCTGAAGACTACACCCCGGTCACGTTAATTGCAGTGAGCATGTGATGGGGTGCGGGGTCTGTGGTGGTTTTTTTTATTTAGTTTTTGGTTGTGTTTTTACTTATTTATGTAATGGAACTTTATACAGTGCAGGTTTGACTGACTCCAGCGAGATGTAGGTAGGTATTCATGCTGCGTGGGCAGTGCCCGCTCTCTTGAATACTGAAAGTCTCTCAGACCTCCTGTTTAAACTGCTGATGCAGCTACACACAAACCAATTTGGCAGTGTGTCTGGAAGCTTGTTTCCTAATTTATTGGATGGTGAAAGGGGCAGTAAATTTCTTAGAACTTACCCAAAACGGTACTCACTTCTTGAGATTTCAACACTAACAGGTTTGTGGAACAGCCACAAATTATTCTCCTGTACCTCATGCAGGAAAGCAGATTTTTTTTTTTTCTTTACATGCTCTGATTTACCACACCACACCCTGTTT
>NW_020799114.1:310840-326917 GCF_003259725.1 Athene cunicularia | reverse complement strand
CCCCCAATGTTGCTTTCAGTCTGCTTTTGGGTTTTGGTTGAACTTCAATTGTTTTTGAATTTCAGGAAGTGTTATTTATTGAGGTAACATCTCTTTAAGGTATTGCAATGTAGAGCGACACTTGTATTGGTCCTTTAGGTGTCTTTCACCTACAGAGTTTGATTTAGCCAAAGGCAAATATCACCTCAACCTTAATTCTGCAGTTGCAAAATAACGGTTAGACAGCTGCTCATCCTGTACTTTAGGTACCCAGAAGAAAATCGCCAAATAAGTTATTCTGTTATGGCTTTTTTTTTTTAAAAAAAAAAACCTATCTAGGTCTTTCCTTGCAGACTGAAGACAGCCTTGCTTGTTGGGCTAGTCCTTGTCCCTTTTACTGTGTCACAGTGCTGAGACATGTCAGATCGAATTTGAAAATATCCAGGAATGTCTAAAGATCTGAAAAGTTCCAACTGGCTTGAGATCTTCTAATTTTCCCTTGGTACTGAGGCAAAGGTGGAAAATGGAATGTTACCATCACTCCGTTTTGAATTTGGAGCATGGTTTCATGTCATTAGGTTAACACAAAGTGTTTCCTTTGCTATGTGGTGGCAAAATCTGGGTTTGGAGTCTTTAATGTCAAGGTGGATGGTATGTTGACGCAAAATTTTGCTGTGTGCTCCTCCTGCCTGGCTTCTCTTATCTGCAAGATACTCTTCAGGCTTAGAAGCAACTTTTTTCCAGCTCTCAACTGATCTGAGGCCTCTGATTTGTGCATGTGGGGGTTTTGGGGGGGATGAGGATGCTTTTGTTATTTTTTTATAGGAGGCAGGTAGCTGGGCATCAGGAGTTGCTCTGTCTCTCTTGCTTCTGTTGATTTAAAAACACCCAAACCCGAACTAAAACAACAAGGTCAAGACTTGCCTTAGCTGCTATATGTTCCTGTACTGTTTCTTCTGTGAAAATGTTGTATTCTGGGAGAAAAATATTAGAATTATCTTTAATAATTGGTATTAGAACTCATCCACTAATGACAAGTGTGTTTGGTTTTATTCTCTGCTGTCTTCTACTTTCAAAGATTCCTTTTCACAAACAAGTAGCAAAAAAAAAAAAAAAAAAAAAAAAGAGAAGTCTTCTTAATGCTACTCTGACATTCAGACTAACTGCCCTGAAGTTAATTCCTCCTGTTTAAGTAAACTGCTTCAGCTGGGGCTGTTAGCATTGAGGATATTTGCATTCCTATTTACTGAACAGTAGTCTTCTATGATGATTTTTTAAAAAAATGAATTTAGTATGTGTGCTTTTCAATAAATTTAACAAATAATCCAGATAAATCTAGGAGGGTGCTAGTGAGTCATATGCAGACTAAACCAAAAATATTTTAATCCTGGAGTAAACATTTATGAAGTGTCTGTGCCACCCTTTGCAAACGGATCAAGTTCCCCAAATTAATGAGGAATTAAATTAACCTAAATTAATCTTTTAGCATAAGTAATCCTGAAATGTACTGATGTTTCAGTAGCAGAATGTTTTGCAATATGGTCCTCATCTCAAAGCAACTATTGGCAAGTGTCAGTGAATTTTTTATGCAGAAATGTAGAATGCTACTGGTACCCCTGCTGTTGTCCCCTTCCAGAGACCAATCCTGCAGCCCCTAATGTATTACTATCACGAGGATTTTGGACAATTAATCTTGTAACAGTGAGTGTGCTGCTAGAAGGGAAGTTACTCAGCTGGAGCTGTACTTCTTCGTGGATTTAGATAGAGCACCTGCTCTATCTAAATCATCTGCTGCTTTATCGGGTCTTTTGCACAGTAAGTGAGAAAACTGTTCAGCAATTTCTTACCTAAAATTTGGACTGAGTAGTGGCTTCACGGGTGGTAAAATATAATTGCTGTCAGTGAGTGTGCTACAATGGCTCTGTGTGCATCCAGAGAAGAACTGAAATAACTTTTTTTTGTACTTTAAATATTTTGGTAGCTATGAATAATAGTGTAAATCAGATAATGTATTAAAGCTTTGCAGTCTCTCTTCCTTTTGGTTATAAGGCCAGTTCTGTCAGATGGCAGACATCTCCTCCAGAAAAGAAGTTTCTATAACTGGGAGAAACCTCTGCTGAAGCCACTGCGTTGGCACAGCTCTGAGTCAGAGAACACTCGAGCTTCACTGTTTGAGATGCAATTGTTTCAGCAATAAAAAACCCCAGCAAACTACATACCATATTTAAAACAAGTACTAGAGACATGAGGACTTTGCCTGAGTTGTTTCTTCCTTCTCTCTATAAACAGAAAAATCAATGGTCTTTGTTCTTTTATTGAAGAAAATAAAAGTACTTTTTTTCCCCACATGGGAGGGCTAATGGGATAACCTGGTCCACAGCACAGTTTCAGCCGTGCGGGAGGTATCCCCGTTTGATCTTTACGAATTCAAGTCTTAACCTAGCCTCGCGTGACACTGTTGGTGTGGAAAGCTCCAGGTTCTGGCACTCTGAACTAGCACTTTTCGGAGCATCTGTGGAAACCTGAGCGGCACTATTTGAGTTTGGTCCCAGGCGAGGGTGCGGTTTGGAAGTCACGGCCTTTTAACTGGCAAAATGGCCAGTGCCACTGTAGCACACTTACAAATTTGGTTGCAGAGGTTAACTGTTTTGATGGCCACTGACACGTGTCTGAGCCTTTCCCAGTTGCTTCTGAGTCACTAACATAGTGAAAACCAAACAATACCTGCATGGAAAGTAAACAGCTAGGGTTTTTTTTTCCCTTGATTTCAGACCAGCAACATTACAAAACATTTACTCTGGTTTCATGTGCATCTTTCTGAAAAAACAGGCATGTCAGGTCCTCAGAAATCATGGGAAATAGGATAACCTTATAGCTAAATTGTAACATGGATATGTCTTCTGTCAGTCCTCAGTATTTTGCCACTTTGTTTCATTTAGCTCACCTTCCATGTTAACAAGAGACAACAGACCAAATTTTTTTGTTTGGCAATGTATAACTATTTTAGAGCAGCTCTGTCATTTGTCTTGCCAAATATTTAGCTGTGTTAAGTATGGAGGCTTTTCAGGAAGAAAATGACAAGATTTTTCATTCTTGCTGCCTAGAATTTAAACTAACTTAAATGTATTGAAGAAGAGGAAATAATTGACTGAGTATATGGTATTGGGAACTAAAACATTGCTTCATCTGTAGAGGAATACTGACCACCAAACTGGATTGTTGGAGCTGCTCAGACACAGCCTTTGAAATAATTAAGCTAGTGAGCCCTTTTCCTTTTTTAACCTACAATATCATTAAATAATATGCTTAAACTTGTAATGGTTTTTTTTTCCTTAGTATCTCTAGATTTTTTGTGAAATTAGGGCAGTGCAGAGAAGGATGGTTAAGATAACTTGGACACAAAGCTTCTGTCTTGATTTTCTGGGACAGTGGGGTGGCCTGAGAACTAGCTGAACTGCCAGGCCCAGAGGGCTGTGACCAGGGGCACAAAGCCCACCTGGAGGCACCCCAAACCTCGGGGGTGAACAGGGGTCAGTACTGGGGCTGAACTGCTGAACGTACCCGTTAATGCCCTGGGTGGTGGGGCAGAGCTGTGCCGTCAGCGAGTTCAGAGGGGCGAGCGCTCCTGGCAGGTCTGTGTCACCGGCTGGTTGTGCTCTGCTGTTCGTCAGGAGCTCAACAGGGCCGAGATCTGGGCGGGCAGGAGCCCAGTGGCAGGACCAGAGGCAGTGGGCACAAACGGAAACACAAGAAATTGCTCTAAACATAAGAAAACCCTTTTTTTACTGAAAGGGCAGTCAAACTCTGGAACAGGTTGCCCAGAGAGGTTGTGGAGTCTCCATCCCTAGAGATAGTCCAAGCCCAAGCAAGCATGGCTCTGGAGAGCCTGCCCTAGCTGATCCTGCTTGTGGAAGGGCTCTGGGATAACTGATCTTGCGCGATTCCTTCCAGCCTCAACTATTTTGTGATTCACTGTCTTGATTTACCTTCAACCTGGGGAAGTTTTGTCAGTCTGTCTGCTTTCCTGTTCTGTCCTGCTGGGGAGACTGCTTGGTACACAACGCTATTAGAAACTTGTACCTAGGCCTCTCCTGAGGTGCAGCAACTAAAGTTATGTAATGAATCTGTTGCTTATCATCCACAAAACCCCATGCTGTTATTCCACATATTGCCCCACTTATTCTGGCTGTCAGCTGACAGCCTCTGAGAGGATCAGGATCATCGGCTGCGTGAGCACTGCTCCTTGGCTTCCAGGCCTTGTAGATCTTCTCAGGCCTGAAACTCTCATACTGGAATGTCTCCCTTGCTACCCAAAACCTTGCCGCACACAAACCTAGCACACCTTTTAAAACGGAAAACCACAAGTTTATTCCTGCAAACTAAAGGATTGTATTCTACATTGATTTATTTCTTTTATAAAACTGAGAACAGAGTTGTAGTGAGAGATGATCCTAGACTTTACCTAAACAGTTCTGCTTTAGCTATTCCTTTGTCTGCCAGCGTGAGGACCTGGAGTCCTGCAGGCTGCGAGCCCTCAGGAGCCCTCTGAATCTGTGTTTTGTCCCGGTTCGGAACAAAGCCCCTTGTGCTGCATCTCCTCTCGAGCTAGTGTTGGTACTTCCACTCAAAGGAAAGGGAGTTTTAGTAACAGGGGATGTCTCTGCTGTGCTGAGGTAACTTTAGACCTTTCTCACAGCCACTGTGTCAACTGAGGTGCAAATGCAACAACCAAGACAGTTCTGTCCAAGAGCTTTGCTGAACTTTTCTGACTCGTGCCTTTGGTATATTATTTTCTAGACTTAATAGTTTTTCTTACTATTTACAATAAGTGTTTAATTATCTTAATTGTTTTCATGAAACATATTCACTGAACAGAGTTTTAGTAAAAGAATGATTTCCATCTCACTGTTAGGTCTCCATGGAGACTGCCCTTTCATATGCCAAGTCTAGTCTGAGCTACCGGTTGGAATGCTTTTTGAACTTCTTTCCCTACATTCTATCAGGTTTTGCAGTCTTTGGGTCTAACTTAAGTCTTTGCACTTTTTTCATTTAGGATTTTATTTGAATTTCACCTAGACCAGAACTCTAACATATCTCTTTGTGCTTTTTTATCAATACTTCTACTTTTAGGTCTGAGACACAGGCTTCCATGTTGGATGTCATGAGAGTTTATTGTCTATTGTCACTTTCCAGAGGACTATAAAAAAGGTTTATTGTAATAGTAGATCTCAAAATCAAGATAGAATCAGTAGCCGCCCTGCAAATAATTACACCTGCTCTTTGTTTTGATAGCTAAATGACTGAAGGCTTCACCTAGAAACACTCAAACTGGATGACAGGCTGCGCGCCGCGTTCAGGAGCTGCCGGAGTGGAACTGCCGCAGGGGGACGGAGCGTGCTTGCCCCGTACCCACGCCGCAGCGGCAGCCTCCTGAAAGGGCCCCTCTGCTCCTTTCTCCATGCTGTGCCACTGCAGAATGCTTGGGCTGTGCGGAGCGAGCCTGTCATCACTGCCTAGCTTAAAGGTTTCATGACCTGCCTCCTGTGGAGTAAAGTGTATCGGAAGATACTGTTTGAAGTAATTTCTGGAGTAAGTGATTGAAAATGCACACAAAAGCTGTGAGGGGAAGGTTGCTTTCAGACTGTACTCTGCATGTGTATATTTATCTTCTCCTCATCTTCAGAATTCCAAGTTTTTAGTCAGAGTTTTTGTGGCTGAGTGGAGCTGAGAGTGGTTCGATACACTCCCCCGATGGAATCTCTCCCTGAGTGCACACGGGTGCGCACACCGTACCGGCGCAGAGAGGGCAGAGTTTACCCAGTGCTTGGTCGCGGTGCATGATGAATGTGAATAGGTAACAATTGTTTCTGTTTATTGTAACACAGGAACTAACAGACAACAACTGGTTTACAAAAAGAAAGGAAATACTTTTTAACAACAGCTAGTAAAATTTATGGAGTTCATTGTAAAGGCCAAAAGCACAAACGCTTTCTGTGGCCGGTGAGTCGTGATGAGAAAGCGTGGTAGGAAATGGTAATTCTAAGGAACAGTATTCACAGTTACTAGTGCACTGAGATTTTTATGTCCTATTCTGCTGTCCTGCTAAATTTGATTACAACTCAAGTTATTCAGGAAAAGAGCTTGCCCCTCAAACTGAAGAGATGGAAGATAGCTCTAGACAATGCTGTAACAGTTAGAAATGTAACTAATAACCTGGGGACAACAAATAATTGCTTGAGAGACCGTTGAAAGTGGAGGACCTATTAGTTCCAGGACACATTATTGTCTGTAGCTGCAATAGAAGGGGGTGGGTCTCTGAACAGGGTTTTGACACCAGGGCTGTCTTTCACATGAAAGTACAAACTACAGCTACAAAGTCTGGAGGAGGAGAGGAGCTTTGGACTTTCTTTTCTTGGTAGTTTCTTGATAGTATCTTGGCATTATTTTTTCCATCCCTCTTTTGTCCACCCGTCACTCCCGGTAAAGATGCATTTTTGTTAGTAGAGATTTTTTAATTTAGCCAATATTAGAATTGACTGTATTTTGCAGTCTGCTCTTTATTTTTGATTCAGGACCCTACAGTCTGTTCTTCTGCAATGTGGTAATGAGATCTGGGATAATAATGTCAAGCTGTATCTAAACAATTGGATTAAAGGAAGCCCTTGGAATAGGACAAAGGTTGGTGTAACCTACTGCATCACGTGGCCCACTGCTAGCCAGTTCCCTAGGGACAAAGTTTTTACTCCTGGCAGAGCTTAGCAGCGAGCTTTCAGCTTCTTTTCATGATCAGCATTTTGTATCCAATGTTTTAAAATGTTTGGAAAATGCATCATAAGGGAGATTGAAGGTGTTATCTTTAATTGGACTAACTTAAAAAATTAATATTGAAAAGCTTTCTCCTAGTTTTGTTGTTACTGACCTGATGTTGAGAATAGCTTGTGCTGTTCCAAAGGAGAGGAGGAGGGGAATATATTTTGCTTCTGGGTTTTTTGCTTTGTTTTTTGGATTTTGGGGGGACAGAAGAGGTTGAATGTGTAGAGAAAACTGAGGAAGAAGTCATGGAAAAAATGGGGAAAGGCTCTATAATTTTCTGTAGTTACTTTTAAAAAAGCCTGACCATGACTAGGAAATATTTTCTGAGCTGTTTCTACTTGTTGGTCTGCCTGTGCCGATTAGTTCATAGATCCTCTGTGAAAGGATCTGCAGCCAGCTTGCAGGTGTTGGTAACAGCATCATCAGTTCTCTTTGCCTTGACCCTGGTTTTCAAATACACTCCTTGCCCTACTGCTGCGGAAGCTGAACTCGTTGCCACAAGCATAACGTTTGACTTAAGGAACAAGATTGAGAGGATAATAAGTGAGAATGGGTGTCTATTTGTCAAGTTTAAAACCAGGAAAGTCTGAAAGGTGGATGGACCTTTATATTTTATTTCCTGGTGGGGTTCTTTTTCTAATCGTTGCTAATTGTCCTTAGAAAGTGACTACCTTCTTGAATGGTGTTGCAATTGCTTGCTTTGACCTCAAAATATTACTTTGTCATTCTTGCCTTTCTCTCTCTCCTTGAAGAATTAATGTTAGATAAGACTGAGGTAGATTCTTTCCTAGCTTATTCATTAGCGGCAGCAGCAATGTTGTTAATTGTGTTTTGATTGTAGAGCCTGTATTATGAGTGGCCAGAGAACACAGAATTAGTTTCCGATTTTTGTGGCTAGAAGGCGGGAAAATCCTCCTTTGGTTTGCAGACTAAGCAGATTTACTCTGGAGATCATCGAGGCATAATAAACTGCAACTTTGATGCTTTCTCATTATAGCATTGCTTTCAATGCTCAAATTTTACTGTGGGAAATAATATAGCCCACTTCTCGCAGGATCCTCTTCTATCTTTTCCCATACATCATCATCTCAACTTCAGCTGGTATAGTTTTCATTTTTCCTTTTTCTTTTTTTTCTTTAATCTTAGAATAACTTAGTCAAAATGTATTCCTCAGGAACCCTTAACTAGCTTTTTGTGTCTTTGTATCCTTTAGCATTACCAGTTAGGAAACCGCTGAAGCCTACACACCATCACTGGGCAGTAATCGGCAGCGAGTAGAATGGTACCTGGTTGCTCTGCATCTTAAATGATTTCAACCTTTTCTTTTAAGCTTTGTAATTTATTTAAATTTTGAGAAGTGTTTTGTTTTTAATCAGTTAATACACACTCTAGTCTGTCTGTGGCTGAAAATATCAGATTCAATAAAAATGCCACCCCCAGCTCATGAGTATGAGGGAGTGTGGCACTTCAGTCAAGTACATTTATCTTAAAAATTCCCTTCTCTTACCTGCTCTTACCATCCCTTACTGAGGTACCAGTATTTCTGACAAAACTGAAATATCCAATTTGTCGTGCACTTAATTTTCTGAATTGCTGAATCTTCTGATAGTCGTCTTCATAGTCTGCATTGCATTTCTTTCACGTTCTTTTGTTCCCTTCCAAGTGCGTGTGGGGTTTTTGTTAGCTGGATACATTCAGCACTGAAAGTGTGTTTCTAATAACCAGATTTTACTCCTGGTGTCTATATTAAACTCCCTCAGGTCTTCCTCATGATTTCTTCTGAAGAAGTCAGTTTGCACATGTTCCTTGGGGCTTTTTGCATCAACACTTGATAAGTACTCTGTGTTGATAAAACATGATAGCACATTCTTGAAGAATCCCTGAAAGCACACTGCACACATTTCATTGCATGGAAAGAGGCAAACCATCTTAAAGATGATCTAAGGGCAGACCCTTCTCAGCCCTGATTTCCTTAGAATTTAGGGGAAATGTAAATGTCTGATGAGGAACTGGAGGTGGAACATGAGACAGTAACTTTTATCCTAAGTGTTGGTGTTCATTTTGTCCTTGGTAATTAAAGAGAATTTCTTGTTTTTCTTGCTCCTCCGAATCTGTATCAGTAGGATCTTTTGAGTAATTGCTCAGAATAATAAAATGGAAGTAGAACATTAGCAGTAATCTCCTTTGCTAGGATATTTGGAAGGGGGAGTGAAAAGACAGAAACCTTGCGTGTCAGACCCATAGCTCTGTGTCTGGGCCATGTGGAGTCTGACCAGGGGAAAGGCAGCTCTGTGTTAGCTTTGAACATGACAAACTCGTGAATTCACTGTACTGAGTGTATGTGGGGAAGTTGCACATAACAGGAAATATCAGACTATTAAAAACTCTGATAAATTTCAAGGAACTAAGCAACTAGTGAGATAGAAATAGGTGCAAGAAATAATTTAAAAGAAAACAAACACAAGTAGAGAGAAAAACAGGCAAGGATTTAAATATATCATAAGCACATCACAACTAATTCATCTGATAAAGGAGGATACAAGACACAAGAAGTGATTGATGTAGCTCAAAGTTTTGATGGTACAAAGGCGCCTTTACTTGAAATGATGAAAGGAAATAGGGCAAAAATCACGATATTCAGGATTATTTATGATGTGAGAGAGGGACAGTAATAAAAAAGGCTGAGCAAATTCTGCAGAGAACTAAAAAGAAATAAGAAATGGCTTACAGGGTATATGGAGGGGGGAGAGAGTAAAGAAATCATTACTAAACGGAGAGTCAACCAGTAATCTAAAATGGATGAGCTACTGAACTGATTTCATAAATGGGCCTTTACAAAGGGGAAAAAAACACAGCAGCAGATAGCCTATTCATAAGTAATGAAGACATTTCAAAATGTGGGATGGTAATAGCATACTTGGAGAAAATGACTATAAATAGAAAACCAGTTCTATGTATAATATGTGTCCTTTATGTTAAAGAAATTAATTATAGTTTTTTGCAAAACATTGAGAATTAATTTGGAGGATAATAAACTGCTGAGATAGCAAGGGATTGCAGAATCCACACAAGGCACTACTCTCTTTTCTTTTCCTCCCCTTGGAAAAGGGACTCAAGTTAGCGTTACTCAGTACATAGCAAAATATTGTCAGAATTCTTTTGTCTCATTATCTGTGAGGCTTATTCACTGAAAAGAACCCCAAACTCAAACCTCCCAATCTTCTAAGATATTTTAGCACTTGAGAAGTGAGGAGATGGGCATAGATGGGCTTTTCCAGTGCGGCCGAGTCTCTTTTCTGGCAGCATGGGGGCAGGAGGTCGGGTGGCCCGTGCGCAGCCAGGAACCACTCAGAGGGAGAGCGGAGGATGGACATACGGTACCAGGTCACTTTGTGCCTCAGAGGCTGCGAATTCTGCACTGCCTCCTGGAGAACACCTCTCAAGGAGCCTTTTTCCACAGATTAGCCAGGACCATGGCAGGGTGATGGGCTCCTCAGAGTAGAGAGCCAATACACTGAGGCGTCTCTGCCATCTGTGCGTCCCTCCCGAAGCACCTCCCATTCGGAGATGGAACTGCCTGGATGTTCTGGTCTTTTAGTAAATTTTGATTACTCTAAGTTCTGAAAGAAATAAAATAACTTCTTGTTTAAGGTGTGTTATTCCTGTAAATTTGGATCAGCTGGATTGGATTTATTCTGCTAGCCAGTCTTCAACAGAATTAAAGTGTACTCAGTCACAGTAATGTAAAACCCCCATGAAAGCATCAGGTTACTTGCATTACATTAAAGAACATAAGGAAGAATTTTTTAAAAACACCTAATATATAGTAGGTGCCACACCAAAAATAAAAAAGATTCCTACCAGTAGCTTCTAATCAAGGATAATATCATTAACATGCACAGAGAAGAAATAGTGTCACAGAATTGTGTTAAATTGTAGGTAAATTTCTCAGTTATTTTTGTATTAATTTTTGCATGCAAGATGGCAAAAGTAAATTCAGAAGGAGCTTAGTGGTGTGCAGAATGAAAATGTGTAAGGTTGACACTACAAACCTAAAATTTTCCCCATGCTACTATGTAGAGCACACAGACAAAAAAAAGAAATTGTGGAATTAGTGCAAAGCACTGGCAGTTAGAAAAATGATGGAATGGTTGCTGTGAGATTAGTAAATGTGGATCCCAGGCAACGCCATTTCTAAAATAATTTTTCTGAGTAAAGCTGCGTTTAAGGGCTGGAAGTAATGATTTATGAAGAAATATGAAAAGAATTAGATATGTTTAAGTTGGCAAAATAAATGAAGAGTGTTGTACTTGTCCACAAGCATATGAAGAGCATAAACAGAAACCATAGCGAAGAATTGCTTTGGACAGGGCCTAAGGAATGCAAATGAAATGTATTGTGATCATAATACAAGAAGGAAAATGTATCTCAGATATCAGGTAATATCCTCCATTAGCAAGATTTATGAGACCCATCATGATAGGAGTATGGAGGAAATGATGGAAAGTCCATTGACTGAGTCAACTGAAATTGGATTAGAAGATGTAGAACAGTTCAGCCCTGAAAAGGAAATTGTCATATGCCTAACAAACATTTCAGACTACAGTGAAACCATGGCACAACGAAGATGTATTTCAAAGTTTTCCCTCGACTCATTGATGCGTAGGTTCTGTCTGGTGTAAGAATTCAGGTACAGAGTCGCTGAGTGTGCCTTGGTCATGCTGAGCACAGGCTTTTCTCTCAACTGAAGTTCCATCTCAGTTTTGTAGCAATGAGTCTTCATAAATAATGCTGTGCTCATATGCTGCCCCACCCCGCCAGTATCCCTAGAACCAATCTGCAGAGAAACTGGGGGCAGGAGATCTGGGTCTCGCTCGACTTTCCAGCTCCTGGGTACTTGTATGGAGGCCTCCCAGACTCTGAGGCTCTCTTTGGAAGCTCAGGAGTGTTGAGTCTGGTTGCCTGGCACTGCCTCAGAAAACCCTGGCTCTGGTTGTCTGGTGATAAGCATAAGTGGTAGGCTTGGAAGGGGTCCCATTCTTTTTCACCTTCAGCAACTTGCTTTCAGGAGTCAGTTGCTGCCAGAGCTGAGGCAGACTGATGGTTTGGCATCTAGCACCAAGTCTTTCTTTGGCACTGCTCCATATCTTATATCACGCTCAGCACAAAAGAACTTCTGAGTATTTATTGAGCCTCTCTCCACAATTGGCTTCATCACAGGTTCTCGGGTCAGTGCTGTTGTCGTAACAGCGGGTTTTATTTAGAGTCTTACCTGGGAACATGGCTGCACTGTTCAACTCCTGGAAACCTCCTCTGTGGTAGCGGTTGGTCAGGTTTTGCCCCATTTCAGCTCCTCATGAAGCAGCATTGTCAGTTCACTTGTATCACGTTACCAAGGCTGTACGCTCAGCCTTGAGTGATTGGCCATTTCCCTTCAGGGAATTTGAGGCAACCGCACATAAGTTTTTGGAAGAATCGTTGTCCTTGAAAGGTCCCTGGTGGGCCTAGATCAGTGCTCTCCAGGGTGGGATGCACAAGACAGTCTATTGGGGTACAGGAAAAAATACTTTTTGTACAGTTAACTAAAATTTGATAATAGTGTTTATTTCATCCTTACTTACCCTTTTAAAATTTATATTTTTGTGTATATGTTTTATAAAGTATGTAATACAGTAGTACATGTATATAACTTATAAATATATACATGTATTGGGGTGCATGCTCAAAATTTTTTTACTGATGGGGTGTGTGATCAAAAAACTTTGGAGACTGCTGATCTAGCCGTTCAGAGAAAGATGGTCATGGCACAAAGAGGTTCTTCCACCAAGAGAGAATCCTAAAGACTGAAATTAACCTTTTAAGAGGGAATATGACATAAAGGTACAAAGTAATGAAAAAACCTGGGCCATGCTGCTGGGGAGTTCTGTAGTCCCTGTGTCCTCAGGTAAGTGCAAGAACTCTTCCTCGGGTGCGCTAGGGTGTATTTTTATCCTTGCCTGACTCCACAGCTGCTGTGTAGTTCAATAACATAATACATGGTGCCCAGCCTGCCTGCAGCGCGTGCTCCTTGCTGGCTCCTAGCAATGGGTGTGCTGCTCTGCTCGCTGGCAGCCCGGTTCCCCTCTCTGCTTTCCCGTGGAGTAGGGGCCCAGCCTGAATGGTTCCGAGTCTGGAACATCCAGCCCCGGCGAAGGGGATGGACCGTGGCAGTTCCATCCAGGGCCTGGCCTGGTGTTTTCAGCCGCAGCCGGTAGCTGCAGCCACACTCTGGCCGTGCAGAACATCGATTTACCCCAGGTGCAAGCACAGCTTCATGCTCATGGCCCCGGGCTTCGGCAGGCTGCTTCAGAGTGACACTGAATGGCTGTGGCCAGCGTGAGGCCTTCTCAGGAGACGGAACGCGCTAAGTAAGGAAATGCAGTATCAGTTTTGAAACTACCAGGTCTTTGCTTGGCATCTGCCATCAGGTATTTCTCTGAGGCTAATGGCAGAGCCAGATCTAGGCAGTTTTCCTTGCAGAGTGCAAATGGCACGTACCTGTTGCCAAAGCTATGGGCTGCCAAATTTCAAGCCTTCATTCCAAATTAAGATGTTAGAGCTTTCCTTACCTATGATAAGTCATTAAATATCACTCAATTACCCTTGTATTGAGCCTTTTTTTTAAACTCAAGCTTACTTTACTGAAAGGCATCCTGTCTTGATTTGAAGATATTAAAAGATGAAGAATCCTCCTTCCTTTGATAGGGTAGGGTTTTTTAATGTCTAATCATTCTCACTATAAAACTGTGCCTTATTTCTAATTTAAACTGGTCTGGCTTCAGCTTCCAGCAATTGGTTCTTGTTATGCCTTTCTCAGCTAGATTAAAGAGCCCTTTAGGACCTGGTATTTTCTCCCTTTGAAGGTACTTATACATCGTAATCAAGCCATCTCTTGATCTTTTTAATAAACTAAACAGATTGAGCTCCTTAAGTCTCTCATTCTGAGGCAGTTATTCCAGTTCTCAAATAATTTTTATGACTCTGCACTGTCTCCAATTTTCCTGTGTCCTTTTAAAAATGCAGACACAAGAAACAAAGGCACTCAGGGAATTTACAGTCAACTGTTTGTCTGTTTTCCTTAAATCCTTCAGATTCTCTTATTTCCATGGTATGGTTTCCCCAGTCTGTAGAAGATATTTTTTTATTCCTTGCTTCCAGAAGCTATAACCACTAATGTCATTTGCTTGAGGTGAGTCAGAAGTGCTCCAAGACAGGTGATCTAGCACCAAAAAAATGTAATCCTTATCAGAATTCTTGTCCCATTGTAGGTTTAATTGTAACTTCATCTGAGAAATACAAAGGATGAAATTTATTTTCTGAATATCTTGTTAAAAATGCCTTTCTTACTTGACCGCAAGCTGTTTAATTCTGTCACTTGTTCTGGAACTCCATTCTATTGGAAAGACTGTGACAGAGAAGTGGTATTTTTACTATGCTAGCCAAGGAAATGGTGTTAGGTGTCACCGAGAGAGCAAAATGGCTTGAAGGAGCCAGAAGTGTAACTCGGCAGCCTTGTCTGTCTGGCAGAGAGAGGCCGGGCAGTGGTAGCACCACCTGCTTCCGCAGGGCTCTGGGCAACCCTTGTTGGCAGCCGGAGCCTTACGCTGTGGGCACGGTACCTCCCTGCACGGGCAGTAGATAAGAACATCTGTTTTCACTCACTTTTCTAATATAGACGATATATAATTGCTCCGCTTTTTCTAATGTCTACCATTGGTTTATTCTTTCTCATCCTTTAGTTAAAGCGTGGAGATACCACACTTGGTTTGGGGAATTCTGAGCAACAAGGAGAGTTGTTGCTCCTGTGATTAGGGTCCTAGGGCTGCCCTGTGCTGCTCCTCTGCCGGGCTGCTGCCTCGGGCCCCTCTTGGAGCCCAGCCCAGGACTGGCTGGGTGTCTGTACAACTGTTCTGATGCTTTCTTTGCCTGCTTGTATTAATTCATTAGCTTAAATCATTAGCTTATTGGAACTGGGATCTTTATGTATTTTACATTCTAAAATGAGAAGAACTTGAGCTGTTCAGGGCCTTCAGAAATTGCTGTAGATGTTTTTGTTTTGGTTTTTTTTTTCAACTGAGCCTATTCATTTTTGTAGAGGAAACTGAGGCTGCTGCAGCCCTTCCTCCGTAAGGGATCTAAGTGACCAAAATGGTATTTGAGCGCAGCAATGGTCTTAAGAGATAATATAGGTGGATGGTGGCCAAACTGCTTACTGCAGGAACTGCTTGCTCATCTTTAACGAACCCAGAATGCGGTGTTGTTTTGTCCAAGGAATGATCCCTGAGGGTTTTCTAAACTCTCAAGTACTGCTTCTGAGCCTCAGCTGTTGCTTTTTTTCTCCCCTGCAATCTATTTGTGTTTATTAATGGGATGGTGGGTGACATACACCCCTCCAAAAAAGGAAATCTTTACAGGTGTTGCTTGGTGAACTGTAGTGTTTGTATTGAAATCCCCTCATCCCCTTTTGGCCTCCTTTTCTACCCGGTGGTTCTTATTAACCAGTTATCTTCTGCTGAGTATGAAAAATCAGGAGGCCAGATTTGGGGTATAGTGTGTTGACAATATTAGGCATTTCTTCTGTTGTATCAACCAGCTCCCAGCCTCTGAGGTATTTATCCTTGCAATTATCCGCAAGGTAGGCAACAGCTATTCCCCTCATTTTAAGACAGGGGGAGGAGAAGCTGAGGTACTGGAATCTTCAGTAGGTCAGGGCTTGAACTCGGATCTTCTAAATCTGGGGTAATTGTGCCTCCTCTCTGATCCATCTTTAAAAAATAAAGCACATATGTTAGTTCTAAGAATCACTTTCATCTTTACTGTACTGCCCTCGGAAATTTTCAGTCATCCTGGCGGCACTGCAGTCGCCCACTAATAGTTGCACAAAGGCCGCTAGTCGCTTAGGCTCGCAGTTATAAAACATCGAGGACAAATAGGAACAATTACAAGTTTAATATTAAAAGAAGCAATTTAATTTCCTTTCTGGAGTCGATGTAATTTTTTAATACTACCTGAAGAAGCAGAATCCCCGTGCGCAGAGCCGGGCGCCTTTACCTTGATTTTCGTTTCAGGCGCTCTGCGGGGGGGGGCTCCCCGGGCCCCCTCGCACACGGCCCGCGGAGCCCGGGCCCTGCGCTTTTCCGCTTTACATTCGTCTACCGAAACGGTTCCCGGTGTTTTAATGAACCCGCGGGAGGGAAAGACACCAACAGCCGCAAAGCTGTGCGGTCGGGGGGCGCAGCGCGGGAG
>NW_020799114.1:273161-310790 GCF_003259725.1 Athene cunicularia | reverse complement strand
GTTCGCGCCGTGTCGGGCAGCCCCTCGGCGCTCGAGGCTCGTCTTCCCGGCCGGGGCTCTGGCACTGAGGCGCCCGGAGCAGAGGGGAACGTCCCCACGGTGCTGCTGCCTGCTGCTGCCTGCGTGTGCAGGGAAGGAAAGGCTGAAGCTGCCAGAAGAAGCCTGTGAGGAAGAAAGCCTACAGATTGGGAAAAGCATTCTGCTTTGACAGAATAAAAATAAACCTGGAATGGGAAAGGAAAGGCATGAAAGAGTTAGTGACAAAATATCATGTACAGCTGGGGAGATGATGGTTTTATTGGTATTGCAGGGGGGAGGGAGAAGCTGAGAGGCAGTGAAAACACAATTTGGCCTAAAATTGAATTTCTCTGATAAGGAATTTCAGAAGCGGCTGCCTCATTCACTGTGCGGCCAAATAATCATATGCGCTTTAATAATCTTTATTTTACAGGAGTATGTTGCCAGGGCAACAGAGTGTAAGCAGGAGAACAGCACCTTGCAGATCACAAAGGCAAATCTGCAGAAAGAAATTTCAGCGAGTTTCTCTCTCCCTTTTGCAATGTAATGACGACTTATTTTTCATGCACTGATTTAATAATCTTATTGAAAGATCCTTTCCCTGTTTCTCTTATTCTTGTCTGTCTGAGCGTGGACAATGGCAAAAACCTGGAATTGTCAAGCCCACTGGGCTAAGCAAACTAACAGATGTAATATGTTTAGCATTTTTATGTAATTACTTTTTATTGCTATTTTACCCCTACTTCTATTCCTCCCTGTTAGTTGCCGCTTCCTTTCCCTTCTGGCCCAATCAGGTGATAGTGAGGGGCTGGGGGAGAGTTAGTAATTGACTGCATTAATCGGAAATTATTAGTTGGATGTATTTTCAAGGGTGGGGGTTGGTTGCAGAAATAGACCTTTTAGGAAGGGATGAATTGAATTATGGTCAATGCAATAATGAAGCCTCTAGGCTGTAAGCTGTGGAGAGGACAGTCATCTTCACAAAGGTTTTAGTGTTATTTATAATGGGCTCTGCTCTCTGGGTGAAAAACAATATGTTGCCCTCCTGACATCCACTGGATGTGGGTGTCTCGATTAGCTGGTCTGAAAAATAAGCTGATCTGGTATGACTGAAAATGAAAACTTCTTCGACGCTGGTGAGACCGAGAGCAGGATCATTGCTACCAAACCTTTGGCAGGGCGCAGTTTGTGACAAGTCTGTATCTTGTAAACATTTTGCCTCTTGTTCTCTTTCCCAAGGGCCAGAGCTCAGGAAGTAAGCGTGGGAAAAGCAATAGTTGTGGGCTGCAGGACAGGAGGTGAGGGGGAAGGTTCTGTGAAATTAAGTACAAAACCCAGTTTGTCTCACTGTGGCTGACAAATTCCAAGAAATTAAGAACAAAGGCTGTCACTTAAACTCAGCTGCTGTGTTGTACTGCAGCTTGGCCAGGTCTCATGCAGGCACCAGGAAGCAGCAGAGCATCCAAATACATGGTTTTGGTATGCTGACATGGCAAGGCTGCAGAAAAAGGCACGGAGATGGGGTTTTGCAGCCTTATCTGAGAATGTCATGCTTTTTGTGGTTTGAATTCAGGCTTATCAGTGTTACTGAAATGAAACCTTTCTTCAGAAAGCTAGTTCTTTAAAAGCCAGCACGTAGAATTACGCATTCTGCATTTCATGAAATAATTAGTATATGTAAAAGCCAAAAATCGCTACAGGATTGCTTCCTGCTGTATATTACTGGTTTTCTCTTTGCACCCACCAAGTTACTCTGAATGTGGAATGTTCCTTGAACTGGGATTTCATAGAGCAGTGAAAACCGGTCTGAGGAATACTGCAGAGATTGCCGCAAGCTGGTTTAAGAAGCGTGTGGTTCTGCAGAGAGCAGTAGTAACAAAACCTGGGAGCTGAGGCTGATCAGGCGTGGGAACCGCTGCATGCGGACGGGGGACAGGTGTGCTTAGAGGATGGCCACGAGTCCCCTCACCTCACTTCATCTATTTTCTTGTCTCTCCGGGTTTGAAATGTTTTCAGTCCTATGGAGGCATTAGTAATAAGGCGCTTGGAGTCTCATTACCACTAATGTCTAATCAGGCATACAGGAGTTCTGAGGCCCAATTAAAATTCTGTTGTTTTCTTCAAAAAACAGGTGAGCAGTTAGACCTTAGACATCAGAGTCAAGCAGGTCTGTAGCAGTCTAGCTTAAGGTAAAAAGGCATATGGTTTCATTCGAAGAGTAAGGTGAGCAATTAATAGTACATCGATACGTTTATTAACATTTGTTTATAAACCATGCGTAAGGACATTGACTATCAGTAACATAACTTCAGCTTTATTTTTACAATATTTGCAGTGCTAATCCTAGACAGCATTGTGTCGGGCAGTGCTGTGACATAACAATGACTGAACTATAAGATTATGCAATAGAATCAGGTATGTTAAGCATATATATGATACAGACTTAATAAATATTCTATATAATACTATATATGTCAGTATGTATAGTTAATCATTTATCGTTACTTAGATTAAGTAGTTTAGGAACAAAGACAATACCTTTAAGGTTGTAATAAAAATGGAAAAAACCCTGTTTTTTCTGAGGAAACATATATCAGGTTTCCTCTTCCTGATACTAACCAAAGGAATTGACTATCATTTAACGACTGGTAAAGGTTTCATCTTGTTAGAAGACTTAATGTCAGAAGTGTGTAGTGCTAAACTATCTCATTGTTTCTAATATGGAGGCATACAGTATTTTCTATAGTGATTTTAGTAACTTCCCCCTTTTTTTAATGGACAACTGATTACTAAAACAAATACTTAACTAGTTATATTTTTCTTGTGAGTTATAAAAGGGGAAAAAAATCTTTTGATAAAGCAGGATATTTATATTATTTATACATTTTTATTACCATTTGTATTTACTATGAAAGCGCATGAGCACAGGTAGCTTAACCAATCCTTAGTATGAGCTACCTGAAATAGTAAAGAAAAGGTATTTGAAAATATGTGGAAAACTCTATGCTCTGTGAGTTTCTAACATACTTAGTGGTCTTGATGGGGGGATGAGGTAACTATATAAAGAGAAACGTCTGTGTATGGCAGGACTGTATATAGGCATTGCCACCTTTTGCCTTCAAAATCAGTTTTTCCTCTAAAATACAAAGAGTGAATAGTTGAGGCAGATTAATTTCCTTCCTGCTCCCCATCTTTCAGGTTGTACCCATAAAGATTTTACATGGTGTGGGGGGGTAGGGAGAGGGCATGAACAAAAAAGCTTGGGTGCAAGATTCCAACCTCATTTGTCTTTTTTGCTACAAACCTGGGATCTGTTTCATCTTGTAATTTTTTTTTTTTTAAATAATAATGTTTCTTTAGGCTCCCATAATATGACAAATTAATTTAGGCTTTCAGAAACAGGTCTATTCAGAAATGAATTGTTTTATTTCTATAGTACATTTAGCAAGACAATGGAGAAGAGTCCTCTGCTTCTACCTTTATATTAGCACAACAGCTAGGAAATGAAGGAGAAGCCTCTTGTTTTGACAGCGGTTGAGGAAAGATCTTACCCTTCCAATGGCTTCAGATAGCTGTAGTCAAAGTTGCCCTGGTCTGAGAAAAGCCAGGTAGTTTCTGGAAACCTCAAATCACGTTGATAATGTGATAATCTATCCATCATTCAGATTTAGATGAAGTTAACTTCCATGCTGCTTTGACTGATGTTTAGGAATTTTATATTTTTTTATTTGCTGGCTTCTGTTAGATCCAACAGCTCTTCTCTTCTAAGTGACATCTAGGTAAATCTTCCAAGTTTTTGTTGCCTGTGCAGAAACATGTTTCACAGAAGCTCTGCACATCACTTCAGTTTAAAATATATCTATATAATCTACTAAAAGCAGTCTTCTGTGGAGCCTACAGGAAGGTAGCCAACTGCAACCAGGCTGGACCTCAAAAACAACTGTGGGGCAAGGTCCTGAACTGCTGACTGCCAAACACTAGACAATATTTTTTTTGTTATTTTAGGAGACTGCATGCTTGACTTCTTAAAGCAATACTGGACAAGAAGACTATTTTCTGGGAGCTTCTTCTACAACTTTAATTTTTTTTTTTTTTCTGTTTTAGTCATAGTAAGCTTTAAACTGTAGGAAGTCAAAAGGACTGTTCTTTGTAAGAATTGATGGGGAAGCCCAAAGTTTGAAGCAAGATGACAAAATCTGCCTTGCTGTAGGTGGAACAGTAGTTATTCACCATCACAATATAGGATTTGTCTTTGCACTAATTTTTCTATTTTCCTTAGAAATGGTAGGATAAAATTTTGGTAAGAAATTGAAGCCCAGATGCTTAAATGCCCATGATATTCCTAGCACAAAATCTGGGCAATTTACTTTCCCCTTCCTGCTAGTTTGTATCCTGCTGCCTTTTGAAATGGAAACTCTTCTGACCCTATAACCCCTGTGTTACTCTGAATAAAACTCTTTTTAATTGTGTTTTGAAGGAGCATGCAGGGATCTCCCACACTACTAATCAGCTTTGCTGGTTTGGATATGTATCTCCAGGATTCATGTTGGCAGAATAACTTGATATAATTGCAGCTCTGCATCAGTGATTTAATGCTGAAGAACATTAAAGGTGCAGGTCTTCATTTCTATCCGCATGTTATTACAGTATGAGACCAGCTCCTGTGTGCTCCTGTCTCCTGGTGTGCTGCAGGGGGTGTGAGCAATTGCTGCACACTCTTGGGGTGACAGGACCCCCGCAGTGCTGTTAGAGGGGAGCACTACCTGTGCTGCCACTGCTGCTCAGCAGGGCTCCTTAGCTTGGGCACCACGCTAATGTGGTGACACAGGTTTTGGGTGGGACCTTCCATACCTTTTTGCTTGCAAGGTGTGGTGTGGAAATTCAGGTGATCTTTATTGTCTGGCACTTTTTCACATGATTAAAAAAACCCAACTCATCCTGTTCCAGCTAGAATCTGAGTTTTGTACTGGTCAGAAGTGGGTCTGGCTCATTTAAAGGAATGTTTTTAAAGCAGACCTGTGTTTAAGCCATTTGAGGGCATTTGGAGCTCTGATTTGAAGCACTGAACAGCTGCCTTCCAGTGCCAGAACTTCAGCAGCTGTGGCAGACTGTCCTGCTAAAATATCCCTCCTCTATGTTAGGAGGATGGCAGTGAATCAGCGGAAACTCAGGCACTGCAGAAGCTCATATATTTACTGGCAGATTCTCATTTATTTTACCCCTGTCCCTTAGATTGTTTGCCTTCTCATCTTTCTCAGAAAGCATAAACATTGCTTTAGCTTCCTTACAGGTTAGTATAAATGTATTTAACATTGAGGCTTGCCCCAGCCGGAACCCATAGGCAGTTGGTACGCAGAGTTGCCTTCAATTTGCAGACTTTTGTTCATCGCTCTGCTAATGTGTCTCTGTTTGGCCTTCAGCATTCCAAAAGTAGGAATGCCACTTAACCCGAGTCCGGGCTCCCTGTTACTGTTTGATCAGTAACAGTAATGCAGTAACTGCCTCGGACAAATGAGTATACTAAGAACACTCCCATTTGCCCTGTAATAAAGCTGCTATCCTCCCTGAAAGCAAAGATGAGGATAGAAAGGGCAAGTATGATTGGAAGGTCAACAAGTTTGAGCACTGACAGAATGAAAGAAACAAATTATAACGCTGAGGACATGATGCTGAAAATGCCCTGTGTCTAATTCCTGGCTCATCTAGAGCTGAGGTGTGTTAGCTCGAGTGTCTCGTTCTCCTCATTCCAGGGAAGAGGATGCAGAATCTCAGCATCCCTGCAGCTCTGCGTGGCTGATTATTTATATGTTAAGCTTCAACACTGGAGATCATTCACAGAAGGAGATTAGACACTGCTGAACGTCACGGTGCGAGCTGCTCTGCGGAAAGGAGACTCTGTGCTGCGTGCCAGCGAGGTTTCCAGCCTTTGGGCTCCTGCCCCGGCCTGACGCGCTGCCATGGCTCCCAGTGTGCAGGTTCGCCAGGCTCGGGGTGTGCGGGGCTCTTGCTAGGCTTGTGTTAGAATTTGCCCCTTCACTGGCCACAAGGAAAAACTTCTTTCAGTGTGCCCTCAAATGGGGTAGGGAAATAAAAACGTTTTACAACTTCTGTTTTCTGTCACCTCGCCCGTTGGTCCCAAAGGGGACAGTCAGCAAAGCTGGCTGCTGTGCCACATCCCCCTGATAGCAGAGCTGGCAGAAGCACATGCTAGCTTCAGAAGCCAACTTGTGGAAGTCCTGTTTGATTTGTTTTGGCTAAACCTTTTACTTGCTGAGCTAACTAAGGATAAAAGTAAGTTTTGGGGAGCTTTTGCCATCTTACGTTTTTGCTGACCATAAACTCTTTTAAATCATAAGAATTTTTAAAAGGCTGTTTGAGGCTGTTTGCCTTTTGGGTTTGAAACCATTAAGATTCTGAGTTTTTTAGTTGTGGCGTTGTTTGTTTTTATCTGTTGTAAACCCACAAATCAATCTCTGGGTCTAAACAACAGTCTTGTGTTTCCTGCATCTGGGACCCAAAGTCTGAACAAAGGCTCTGCTGATCCTGGGTGATTGTGCCCATGAAACAGCCTGTACCGGCTTTGGAGGGGCCTTACGGAGCGCCCAGAGGCACCCCTGTGGAGCAGGGGGCTTGAGTTTCTTTGGGAACTGGGGGATGGAGAAGGAGGCCACAGCTGGCGGAAGCAGGAGCGTACCACAAAGATTGGAAAGAACAGACGTGCTGGCTTGGCTCCTGCCCCATCGCGTGGCAGTGCCCAGGGTGCTGCCCGGCCGGAGCGCGTGTCGTGGCTGCCAGGGACACGCTCTCCTGGAACGAGCCTCCTGCAGTCTGCTCAGTCGCAGCCGTGTCATTTCTATAAGTCATTCGGTGCTCGTTGGAGTAATGGCTCGAACTTGACTGCTTTATGTTCCAGGTACTACTTTGACCCTTGGGCTATAACATCAGCCCAGCGATTATTCAGTTTCTTTTATGAAGTGCCTTAGTGCCAACAGGGAAGAGCGCGAGACATCCCTGTGCAGCCTGATGTTCAGAGTGCTCATCTGGGATGTACGTACACGGCAATGCAGGGCTTGGACATAGATCTTCTACTGTCCCAAGGCAGCTGTGACTGCTTTGATAACACAGGGTTTTCTGCAGTAGCAATTAATGCCATAACCTTTGAGCTTTTTTTGTTGTTGTTGTTTTTAACTTGCTTACACAGGTAGACAGACCATTTTAAGCTTGATCTGTTTTGTTTTATTACCCCAAAGCATGCATGAAATACTATGGTACATATCATCATTTCTACATGTGAAGTGTCTGAACAATTGAGTTTAAAACAACATGTTGTACAGATTGTAGTTTGGGAAGTTTCGCAGCAATTCCTGCAGAGAAAAAGTCTTAGGGATCAAAGCTTAGTCCAGCAGGAACTGTGGAAATCAGTGCAAAGCTGGGTCAGGTAGAGTTTCGACTTGGTTAACCAGCAGTCCCCTTCAAGCTGAAAGAGGACTACATCTGTGCTTTTGTTTATACATGCAGAGATAGATTTGCTTTCTGTAGGTCAATATCCAAATCTTGATGATTATAACAGAGAAATGAGATTCCCTTCTTACTGTCACATTCTTAGTGCAGACATGCTAACCCAGGATTTGATTTCCTACCCATCAAAATTGTTGAAACTGTTTCTGTGACATTGCTCTTAAGAAATCTTTGAATCATTTTTATTCCCAGGTATCCTTTAGACCTTGCTGTCCTCTTCAGGAACACCTTCTGAAATGAGGCGTTCACAGGTAACTTGCTGTTCCTTGTTTGATGATTCCTCCCTAGAGGAAGTAGATCTCATTTGAGGCAGGATGGGAGCAACCATTTTCTGAAGTCGTAGGATCACAGGACGGATTGGGTCGGGACATTCAAAGATCACCTATTCCAGCCCCTCTGCCACGGGCAGGACCATCCTTCACTTGATCAGGTTGCTCAAAGCCCCAACCCACCTGACTTTGACCCCTTCCAGTGGTGGGGCATGCACCACTTCTCTGGGCGACCTGTACTGGTGTCTCACCACCCTCGTCGCCATGCTTGGTCTGTCCAAGAGCTGTGGAGTTACTCTGATGACTCGTGATACTGAGTACAGGACTCCATCAGTTGCAACTGAAGGGGAGGCGATGGCTGTCAGGGAATTTTGACTATGTGGCATAAAAACCTTGCAGGTCAGTTGGAGAGTAATGTGTCACACACTTCCCGTTTTGATGCACTAGGCAGGAAGAATGCAAAAGATCAGTGGCAAAGTGTGGTTGGGTAGATCAATAAACCACAGGATGCTTCAGATTCTGGAGCAGTAAGAAACAGTGCAGCTGTACATGGGAGGCATTGGAAGGGTGTGTGTTCACGGCTGTCTCCCAAAGAGACCAGCACCTGGGGACTCTTCACATGCCTGAACGTAGGTACAAAACTGAAAAATAAGACACGGTAGCAGAAGGCCTCAAACTGAATTGGCAAGGCCACAGAAAAAGTGGATGGAGGAAGAAAAAAGAAATGGGACCCCAGCACATCCTTGAAGTTACTGTGTAGTGAGATGTGTCTTTGCTGAGGCTTTACCCTTTACTGTATGGGACGACAGAAGTAAGAAAGGCACTTAACCTAAAATATTACATTATTTCCCTCTACTCTGTTCCTAGATAACTCTTACTGATTTTCTAACTTCAAACAGATGTCTCTAGTGAAAGGAAGTGGTGACTCAGTTTTGTGCTAGCCAGGTTCATGTTCTGACTGTAGGGGGAGGAACACACGTTGCTTCCTGTGAAGATACCAGATATCCAATTTGTGACTCATTAAATCGAGAGCTGGCCAATACTCAGGTTCAATACCTGTAGCCGTTGTATTTCTTGGAAGTTCGCAGCACTTTCAAGGAGGGAAGATCCATGCTAGGATGTTCTTTTGCTTCGTGCCTGGTTCTCGGGAGCATTTACACTTGCCAGTGTAGTACTTTGCTAGTACTGCTTTGCTAGTACTGCTTAGGGTACAGTTCAAAGGAGAGGCTCCAGAATTTTGTTACTTTTGTTGTAAGTTTTAAGAGAAAATAATCTTAGAGTAAAACAGAAGCTGCCCCTGCATTCAGCTGGGATTCAGAACGACGTTGATGCAGCTGCAGAAAGGCCAGAAGCTGTTGGAGTGTTGCCTGTGCTATGGTTGATGCGTCGCAGCTGAACTGGCGATAAATAAAAATTCTCATGAGGAATTTTATCTTTAAGAGCTCTTTAGTGAAGCCAAAACTTCACCAGAACAAAAATCTTCAAGTCATTTTAAGCAGAGTCCTGGTTAAACTGCTTAGTAGTTTGTGAATTGAGGTGATTGTACTAATTGGATGTTAGACAGAGGGCTGATTGAGTTCACATCTCATGGTTGGAAATCACGAGCAGTGAAAGCTTAATTCACCATGCCGTTATCACATCACCTTCTGTTTCAGAAGTCACTGGCCTTTGTTCACATTAGACTGAGATTCATGTCTTAATGTATAGTGCTTCAGATAGGCTGGGATCTGGATGCTTCTGTCAAGGCCAAGACGGATGGAGGAATCTGGACCTCGATACTCATGAGCAGAGCTCGGCTTGGTGCCACGCGTGTTCTCTGAACAAGTGTCTCGTACTGGGAGCAGACCGGGGAGGGCGTAGAGAGTGTTCCCTGCTTGCTTCTCTTCTGGTACAGCCCTCTGGTCTGTCAGGTCACGGGATGTATCATTCGACCCACACATAAAGCAGGAAGTTCTCCGGGGCTCTGCCCGTCGGGGTTTCTCACAGTGTGTGTGCTTGTTGTGCCCGCTGGTTGCAGGCATGTCTGCATCCCTGCCATCCTCCCTCCAGAGCAGGGTGCTCCCGGATTTCTCTCATACTGGTTTCCTTTGTTCCTCTACAGCAGACAGATGCAGGTCACGGTAGTCTTTTCTTTTCTGGGGTTCGGCACAGGTACCTGCAAGTGAAGTTGAAAACTGGCTTTATACTTCAGAACCAAAGCACCAGTTGGCTGATGATCTCTGAGTCTGAAAACCAGCCCGTGGCCTTGTTTTTCTGTACAGCTGCAAAATCGCTCTTTTCTGCTCTGCCTAGGCAAAGGTCCTCTGGACAAGGGGCTCCTTTCAGCTGGGCATCAGCCAAAGGAGACACAGTGCCTGGCATAATTGTCTGCTCATAGCGGTCAAAGCAGTGGCCACTCTGCAACTGCACCTAGGGTGTCACTGGGAGCTGTGCTGGGAAACATCATCAGGTTCTACTGACTCAAGCTGTAAAAATCCCAGTTTTTCGGTACCAGTGGGCAAGAGACCATTTCCAAGCAGTCTGCTGGAGCCAGGAGCTGGCCTCATGCCTGGGGTGCTCGGAGTGTGCTGCCTGCATGGCCACAGGCTACCAAAACCCCAGTCATCCTCGGCTCCTCCTGGGGCCTGTTCCGGAAAGATCCATGCCTCTGCCTGCTCGTAATCAGGTGCCAGATGGCTTAAAAACTTGTGCTGCTTCTGCAGATGCTGTTAAGCATCATTATCTGCTCTGTAGCCTTACACATGGGGCACCTGTAGGATGAAAGGGATGAAATAACAAATTTCAGTGGTTTCAGGTACGTTGCCTTTCTTTGTTGACCCTGATCACAAGGAGTTTAGTTCTAAGAAAAATTGGCTGTAGAAGAGGCGTCTGTTGTTATGTTTTCACTTTATTTTTGAAATGAATTATCTGTGAACTGAAAAGAGATAATAAGGTTTTATTTGTGTTTGATTGGGGGTTTTAAAGTTTTTTTTTGGTCCATCCTTTCCTTGCTACTTAGCTTTTCCAGCCAAGGAAATCTACAGTAATTTTCCATAATGCTTTTCATACCACCTTACTTTGTTGACTATTTTGTTTATCTGATTTACTATTTAAAATCTGTTTCCTTATGGCTTTCTCTTTAATTTCCTCTTCTTTAGCAGAGCTCATGAAGGTAAGCTAAGTCCCAAAGCTATTCTATCGTAAGTTCTGGTATTTTATATATATAAAACTTCAGGGCTGATGGCAATGATACCTGGGATTATTTATGGGTTTTCATAAAAAAGAAAGAGGAAAATACAGAATTGCATGGCTTCTCTCTTCCTTCCCCTTTTCCCAACCCCCTCCCCACAGAGGAGTTTAATTTTAAATGATAAATGTGGAAATTAGAGACCGTCGAGAAAATCCAATTTGGTGAGGAGTTTTAAAAATCCCATAATAAACGCAGAGTGAAATGTATGATTTAATGCGGGGCGCCAATGGCTGCTATTATGTGCTATTAGCAAATCGGGGTTGAGAGTGAATCTTTATCACTTGGTGAGTGCAGGCTAGACCTGCCTTTGCTTCTGCTATTGATTTGTAGCCGCTTGTCATAATGACATCGGGAAGCAATGAATGGAAGATGTGCTTTTGATAGGATTGAAGGGATGCAAAGGGGGGAGAAAAAATTCAGCAAGTTTTCTATCTCTTCTGCCTGATTAGATTTTTTTCTTCTTTTAAGAGCTTTCACATTCCAATAAAAATGCTAAATCAGCTCTGAAGCAGAATTGTTAGGGAGTAAATAGCTAGTCACATTTAAAGGAGGAAAAGATCTGACTTTACAGCTCTGACTTTACAGCAGTGGATGAATCTAAAGAATATTTCTGGCTCCACAAAAATGACAGTGGTGGGTGGTGTGAGGGTGGCTGAGAGTGGGTAAGAGCCCCTGCAGAGCTGGCTCTGCAGGCAGCCAGGCCCAGGGCCGGTGCGTGCCGATGTGTGCGCACGGTGGGGCTCGGCAGAACACACCAGAGTTAAAGCTCGGAAGTGTCCTTATTTAAGAAGAGGAAGGCTGGTAGGGTTCTTGATCTTGAACCTGAACGGCCTGAAATGAAGAGCCCAGGCTTCGCCTTATAGCGGCAAATAATAAAGGTCCCCCTTGCATCTGGGAAAGGAAGATTTTTGTCGTTCTAGTTATGGGCATTTCTCATCAGAAACCTCAGCCAAGGTTTGATGGAAGGGGTGTAATCGCTGCCCTGTTTGGAGAATGCGCTGTGCCTGTACTAGAGGCTTTGCTGGGGGTCGGCTCTTGGGAAACAGGAGAGGGCCTAGTACACGGCCGAGCCTCTGGTGCGCGTGGGAGAATGGGACAGAATCCGTGTGTGCTCGGGAGTGTGTCTGAGTGCGGGTCTACTTGGGGCGGTCCCGTGAAGGTGCGTTTCCGATCAGTAGAGCTGTGCCCTCTTAATTTCCTGCCTCTTGCTCCGTCTGCTCTCCCTGCGAAGGGGGCACCTGCGTGCATCCCGAGGAGCAGAGCTCCACTTTGAGTTCCTTCTTACAAAAGTCTGTACATGTCTTCTCTCAGTAGTAGTAGCATTGTAGTAGTAATAGTAGGAGTAGTAGTACTCTGGTCAGCTGTGCTGAAGAGCTGTAAGCTGAGTAAGGGTTGTGACTCCGATATTCAGGTCCTCCCTTTTGGCCTAACCCGCCTCAGCTACTCTTATTTATGGAAACCTTCACGGTACAGCCGACTGAACCTGGTTTCCAGGGCTCACTGTCAAGAGTACGAAATGGCAGATTAGAAATCAATGCAGAGAGTCCAAGTGCCTACTTCATCATTCAGGAGAAAGAAATACAGTATTTCTGGTCTGAGCCTTGCACTCATTAAAATCACATCCTTTAAAAACCCCTTTAAATTAAAACAATGATCAGTGGAGATGGGGAGAATTTCATGCAGAGAGAATTTTCCAAAGGCGGCCAGGCTGAAGGCAGCGTGCAGATTTAATCTGTTTACCAGACCACCCACTGGTCTTACTGGGCACTCCAGGTGTGTGCCGTGCTTGTGTTCAGAGAGGTTTGTAATCTCATGGAACCGTACACAGCAGTCCTGGGAAGCTGAGGATATGTGGGTGAGGGAACAGCAAGATAGCGCTGCTGGAGGGAGGTGCAGGCTGCGGGCGCTCTGGAAGGAGGCCGGTGTCCTCGGGAACACCCGGCAGGCAGAGGTGACCCCACACCTTGTGGGTGTGCCGGAGGCGTGGGGCGCAGGGCCTGGCAGCAGGTGAGACCCTGGCAGCGGGGTCAGCTGCCCAGGGGCCTGAGACAGTCCTGAGCCCGCAGGCAGGAGCCACATGAGACGCTGCCTGAGTTGTGGCTGGGCTTGGAGCCCGTCGTGCCCTTGCCGGCAGGCAGCGGGCGGGCAGCAGAGCCTGCCCGTGGGGCCAGTGCACATCCCCACCGCCCCTGAGCGCGGAGCCGCCTGCACCGCGGCCACCAGCGCGGCGGGGCACCAGCCCTCGCGGGGACGTGGCTGGGCAGCGCTGCCCGGCCAGCCGGCTTCTGGGTTGCTCTGGAACAGGGTCTTAGAGCTCCCGACAGCAGCCGGAGCCCTTGGGCTGCACCAGAGCCCACAGCTGGCCCGGGGCACCCTGCCCATGAGGACCCTTGGGGTGCAGGACAAGGCACACACTGGCTCGAGCTGGTTCCCTGGCCCTGGGACCGGGAGATGGAGCCAGTGGAGACTCGGAGCACCCGTCAGAAAGGAGTCGGGAGTCACAGCACCCACCTGGAGCGGCAGGAGGCTTGGAGGAGTTTACATGGACAGGCTGTGAGGTACCAGGAAGGGCTGGAGATGTGGAGATCATTACAACCAACACCCGAGATCAAAGACCACAAGTAAAGCTGCTGCAGAGGAATGCCTTCAGAGAGGGTGCAGAGAAAGAGCAGAAAGAATCCAGCAATTACATAGACTTGGGAAAATTGTGCAGCTCTTTGAGTAGGACGTCTAACTTGCCATTGAGGTGCCAAGAGGAGCGATGGAAGAGGTAGCAAGCTAAGAATAATTACATTTGTAATATATGAAGTAAGTTGATGATTGGGCTTTCAGTTGCAGAGAATTGCACTTAAAGAACAGAACCTACAGAGAGATGTTTGTGTCTTCAGTATTTTATAATTCAGCAAGGGCAGAGCAGGATATGATTATGACATTTCTGCTGTCTGACTTGGGGAAAAGATATGGGGTGGTTCATCTGGTTTTGCTTGTAAGTTGTTGGCTTGTTATCTTATGTTTCTGACTTTCCATGCAGCAGAAACTTATTAGCCAGTGTTCTGAAGTGAGTAGTAATTATTTTTTCTATCCTTCCTAGCAGATTTGTGGTTTTAGTTATTTGAAATGGCTGTTCTTTCTGATAGGATGTGTCCATGCCTTTATGAACTAAGGTGTTGAATGCAGTTTGTGTCCTAAGTAAAGATGGTCTTATTGTACTTGAAGGTAAAGTGTCCCTAATAATAGGATCCACCATTTTCCATTGACTTCAGCGAGACCAGTGCCAGAAGCTGTTCATCTTCTGGACACGTCTCTCAGCAATCAGAGTCACCCCTGTGCAGCACAAGCCTGAGATTGTCAGCAGATGTCTGAAATCTGGCAATGCCCTGGTGCCACACCTGCGAGCTTTGATGGAGGTTTCACTATAAAAACCGCTTGTAGCAAATGTTTCTTTGCTCGCTCGTTTCCGTTCCAGAAACGGACTCTCGATTTCCAGTGTAAGCCTGTTAGCTCTTTCACCCATATGTTATCCTCCAACCTTCAGATGCCAGTTCAAATTGCTTTTATTTTTATTACCCAAACAAAAGTCAGTTTTTCTTGTGTATGCAGGCCAGCTATTGGACAGGAACGCACGTGCTGGTCTGTGCCGCAGAGCGGATTGTTGAGCAGGACGCCGGGCGCTCTGGGAGGAGGAGCTGCGGGGCAGCTCTGCTAGGAGCCACCTGCGTAACCTGGTGGGTTTTACCCTGGGTGGCTGATGCCTGGACCCAGTGCTCTGCCTCAGGTGAGGGATTCCAACAAGAACCCGCCTGCTTATATGTTTTTATGGCGCGCTGCGTGCCAAACTATTGCTTCTGCACTGCTGCAAACTGGATTTCTACTTTGCACAAACATACTGGGTGCTTGGACCTTCTCTCATTGAGAGTTAATGAGATAAAGCTGAACCTGTTACTGAGTGCAAGCCTGGTGGAATGGATTTTAGGACAAAATAAGTACTGTTTTAAATATACAGGTTTTCATTTGGAGCTGAGCTTTGATAGTCTCATAGAGAGTGTGACTGGATTTCACTGAGCTGAGAATACCAGCTAATTTTGGGGTGGAGGAATGTGTTATTCCACAATGGAGTGGAGAAGGAAACTATACTTTCCTGGGTTGTGGGTTTTTAAAATTTTGTTGATGTTCCTGAAGCCTGGGCACATTACAGTAAGTAGTGTCTGAAGAATTAATGGGCAGAGCTCAGAGGAAGCAATTGAAAATGCATGATGAATGAGGCTGGTGCAAAGACCTTTGATTCACCTTTACATTGTGTCGTGTAATAGGGGATACTCCAAAAGAGATTAAGCTTGCACAATTAACTGTGCAAATACAAAGAAATGCCTAAATATGAGAAGTTCCCACCCAGAATGTAGTTACATGCTTGTGTCTTCCACTGCCCCACCTAGGACCCATCTGGCTCCTGTCGCAGTTTCTCATGGACTGTGGAGGCTGGGGAGCAGGACTGCACTCCCCTCCTGGCCAGACCTGTCCCCCAGCCTCACCAGCGTCCCGCTGTGGGCAGAAGGTGCCCTTGGGCCCCCAGCCGGGGCTTGCTCCTTGCCAGCCTCCAGCACGGTGGCGAGCAAGGCCCAGGGCTCGAGGCTGTGAAAGGATAGCATACGCACAGCCTGCCTTCATCATTTCTGAGCCCTGAGTATTCACCTGGCCTGCTTTAGTATTAATCTCCCTGATATTCCTGTGGTTGGTTGCTTGTATTGGTGGACATTAAGAAAAGAATTTGCTTCCCCAGTTGTAGGCCGAGCTCGAAGCGAGCAGCCACCAGAAGAGGGAATGTACACGGAGCGTGCAGCAGTGGAGAGCAGAGGCCCTTCAGGAGGTGTTTCTGGAACCGTTTCATTCCCTCTGTGTTTTAAATGTTATACTGCACCTCAGCCACTCTTCTGCAGTGTTCCAGCTTCCCGTGGAGGCTTTGGACTACACTTGGTAGACAAGTTCTTCGTACCCACTTGGGGTATTAAATACAATCTGTGTCCATTTAGAAGATGAAACATAGGTGTTTGTGTAAAAGTGGCCTCTCCCCACCCACAGGTGTTGAAATTGCCATTTCGACACCTGCCCTGGCTGAATCCTTATGGGTTGTACCTGAATGTAAATCCCTTCTCCAGCCTGCTCCTATTCCAGATATCTCTACTCACTCTAATAATAAAGCTATTACGCAAAAAAGGAGCAGAGAAAGTGGCAAAGAACATGTATGTATTTTATAAAATTAAGAACTGAAAACAAAATTAATTTTAGTTGTTTATGATTTGCCCACTGAAGATGCTAACTGTAGGCATAGGAGAGGTACTGGGCAGTAGTGGGGATTTTGCGCCTCATGCTACTAACAGAAGAGCCAGATTTATGTAATTTGAGTTACACCTTCAAATCACAGATTTGAGTAATGGTGGTTTGACAGTAAAAATAATTAAGTTAAATGAGAATTTAGGAAGGGTAACGTGTTGAGCAGCTCTGCCATATCATTCACTTCTAAAATTGGGAAAAACAGAAGAAATGCCCTGCCTGGTCCATCCAGTCCAGTGTTCTCTCTCCAGTGGGAGGAGAGGTGCTGTCTGGGGAAGGGCCTTGAACCCAGACCCTTCCAGCAGCAGATTCCCCCTAGGGTGCAGAGCCGGGAGGTTCGGGGTGTTGGAAGGTGTATCCCTGTTGATTTCTTGCACTTGTGGTCTGCTGGCTAGTCATTTGTTCTTCCTTCTGAGATGGTGATTTTATGTTATTTTGCTTATTTATAACTTCTTCCTCCTTCTCTTGCATTTTTAAAGCATACTAAAGAATTGGGACTCCTAAGTATTTCCATTAAGTGGCTGATAAATACTCCAGCTTTACTCAAGTTCTTTGTTCTTCCCTAAACCCTTCTGTGATAGATCCAGGTCATAAAGAAAGCGTATGACAGAGCTCAAAGCAGGGTCCAAGCCTTCTCACCTCTCGCGGGTGTGCAAGACTGTCTGTCTTCAAAGGCAATGTGCTGCTTGCTTAGTTAGGTGATACAGGAGGGAAATGTTTTACTGCAAGTTGTTCGAACCCGGCCAGACATAGTTGTGCTGCAGTCTCATGGCTGCTTCCTCCATTCTTGGCTGCAAACCTGTGCTCAGCGACACAAGCTGCCATCCTACTGGAGACAGCTACATACTTGCCACAGAAATTCAATGCAAACTCTTGATGGGTCTTACGCTGCTTTTTTGCTGCAGACAAAATAGAGGAGATTACCACCTGACCTGTTCTTGTTCAAGAGCATCTGTTGACTGAATCACAAAGGGTCAGACTCTTTAGGAATCCATCTCACCTCTCAAGAGCTGGTAGTTTCTGCATACTCGTACAAACAAAACAGATTATTTCTACAGGCATCAATGAAACTGTGGGAGCCCTTTGCTAGGTGGGAAGTTCTATTTTCGTCCAGTCTTCCGTGGTGTTTGACAATAACAACTTGATCCTCTGCATTTATTTATGAAAGTAAATGGAGGCTAGGAATCAACTTTGGAAAGCTTTTGGTGCTAATGCAATATTGCTGCTAGAATGGTTGCTTGTGTAATACTCCTAAAAAGATGAATCAGCAAAAGTACAAAAGGCAGCATGCCAAACTGTTTTCTGTCTTGTCCTGTTGGCTCTTAGCTGCAGATTTTATGATAGCAGTAGACAAGGCTGATATGACAACAGCTTTCAGACGTGGAGAAGCTGCTGTCAAGGGGAAGGGAATAATCTGCTTTCTGTGTTTAAGAATTAATGGCTTAAATGGCAAGAAGGTTAGATCAGCAGCCCTGAACCTGAAGTCTGGGGACCCTTGGGGTTCCTTTGAAAGCTCTCTGGTCCACCTGTCTGTAAGTGTGAGCAGACATGTGTGTTCTCCAGCTGAGCGTAACTGAGCATGTTGTGAACCATTTCATTGACAGATTTCTGTTGTCATCTTCAGGAACAAGGTTGAACATACACTGACAACTTCCTGAGCAATCTGGTCTGGTCAGACCTGCTTTGAGCAGGGGTTGGACTATACGACCTCTGAAGGTCCCTTCCAGCCTGAATCATTCCGTGGTTCTGTATTGCATGTGTTCTGGGAGCTCAGAGACATCTTTTTGCAAGGTGGCAGGGAGAGGCCAACTTTGGGCCTTCTTGGTCCTTGCTCATTGTAGCGGGGTTGGACTAGATGATCTTTAAAGGTCCCTCCCAACCCAAACCATTCTGTGATTCTGTGATTTGTAAGTTTTGCCCCAAGCCATGACTTTGAGCAGTCTGGTGCAAGTTGCACTAACATCAGATTAGGTCTGCGTAAGCTGAGATGTATTAATTGTGCTAAGCCCTTCCTTTATTCTCTGACAGGGGCAGAGTAGCACAGGTCTAGCTTGACCTTTTATGTAGGACTACATGTAAAATAAAACAAGGCTTAAGACAAAAGACACTAGTGAAACCTGGGCATCTTTAAGTTTAAATAAGTATTTGGGATAGTAAAGTGCATTTTGTGAGTTTGATTATTTATGTAATGGGCATCAATGTAATTCCAGTTCCAGAGAAGAGCTTTAAATATAGCTGTCGCAGGGAGAAATTGGCAGTTACCTCACCGTCACCTTTAGTCCTTGAGGGGACCCTGCGTTGCCTGTTGCTCCCCGCTGGTCTCGCTGCAGCCAAGAGGAGAGGAAGCTGCACTGTCAGTACATGGGGACAGCTGAGGCTTTAGACATTTCCTCTCATCTTACGTTTGCTTTGCCCCTTGTGTTTCTTCGCTTTGTATTTCATGGATCTGGCATAAACCTTGACACAGAAACTTCTAAAACCACAGTGGCAAGGTGAAACAATGAAATGCCAAACCGTGGCATAATTTAGGTGAGACGTTGTCAAGAGACTGAAGCTGTGCATTACCTGAAGTATTTTTTCCCCTCTGTCCCTCTTTTATATGCTTTTCTTTGGCTTAAAAGGGAGGAGGAGAGAGTGGACTTTAACAGTAGTTTCTAAAATTGTCTCTCTTCTTTCAGTAAATACAGGTGATAGATCTTTGGTAGTGCCTAAAAGCACATTGATCATTTTCAATTTGGAAGCTTTTATATAATAACACTGTGTTTGTTACAGAAGACAAGTTTGGGGATGTTTATTGAGTTACTGTCTGTTAGAAAGGGTCTTACAAGTTCTCCATTATGTGGGGGGGTCCAGAGCTCTGTCCCACTGCACGTGAACCCCTCTGCTCCCCAGCACCAGGTAGGGCTCTGGTGCCAGACGTGACTGACTGAAGCTCTGCTCAGAGCTCCTCAAAGCCCTCAGCAAAGACAAGAACTCTCAGAAGATGGGAATATAGGAAAATGATGGATTGGGATAAATGGGGAGTTGACTTAATCATGATCTTCTTAACAAGATGCAGGAAAATTCCTCTGCAGGCAGTTACAAGGCAGCCTGTCCACTGCCAAATGTTCTTTCTAATTCTGTCATTAAAAACCCCTCCTGTCTTAGATCATAAAGCAGAAGTGCCTTTGCAGCAGTGCCATCCAAGGACTAATCAGGTGTGATGGTAAGTATTGTCTTGTAGTTGTGCATTTTTCAGGTTAGCTCGTTCCTGTCCTTGCAATGTAAACATTGAAATAGTTGTGGTCTTTGCCATAGACCCCCTCTTTAGGAACTAAGGGTGCAGTTTCTGGAGCTGTTTAGACCTAGATAGCCTCAGGCCGTGCTAAAAGGCAGAGTTCCATCCCTTCTCTGCCCAGCCTCAGCATCTGTTCTTGCTCCTCCCTGGTACAGATGCTGGCGCTGGGTCAGCTGCCCCCCGGCCGGGTCAGGGGCAGTCAGGGTGAGACCTGATGGAGGTCATGTCCTGTGGGAGCTGGTGGGACATCGTCCTCTTCCTCCCTGGCAGTTATCCAGGCATGTTAGATTAAACCCACGGTAAAACCACAGCATGGCGTGTGATGGAGGGCACAGGGTGCTCAGTGTTCACTGCTTTGGGATGAGGGAACGGCGGGGAGGGCTCTGAACTGCCTCCAGTGCTCAAGGGGTGCGATGTGACAGCCGTACATCATACTGGTGGCCGAGTGCGCTCCCGTGGGCTCTGTCGGAAGCAACGGAGCCGCGGGACGCACGCCAGGTGCTGCGCGAGCATCCTGGGGCCATATATCTGGCAGGAGGCAGGAGGAGTGTGTTAAGCAGTAGCCTCATTCACAGGCTTCTGGGATGACAAATATTCCTTAAAGGAGTCCATTAATGTAAAATAAACCTATCTTAATGTACGTAGGGAATATATATAGCAAAATATATGAAGCACATGTGTATATTCAGTGTATTTAAAATCTGAATTTGTGAGAATGGCATAGCATCTACTCTGTAGAAGGTACATCCAGAGCTGCTCGGTGGGAGACAGTGTGCCTTGGGACAATATGTTGTCTTCCAAACTAGGTTCATATTCTGCATTAGGTATGTAAGATATCGGACAGCAAAATGCATGTTTTCTTGGGGATATGCTCAGCTGGTCTGCTGAGCCTTTGAAGCGTGCACTTTCTGCTGCTCGAGACTGGAGAGCCTTTCTAGTCATGAAGACATGTGAGAAAGTTTTAGATTTTAGAAGCTGACTGTCCTCTTACCATGCTCCAGGGCAGCTTCGCCCTGCATCTCCACAGCCTTTGGAGCAGCTGGTCACTGAGTCTACACAGCTCATTCTCCATTCATGAAGTCCTGGCTCCAGACCTTGAATGACAAACAGCTTTGACTGTACATCTGGGTGGGAAAGATGTACTTGGGAAATTTTCAGTGACTTAGAGGTAACCTTCTGAACACCGGTGAGGGCATGCCCTGTTCAGTCAGTGCTGATCGACACAGGCTGTGCTTCGTGCAGCACTTGTCACTGCCTTACTCCTAGGGTTTCCTGGCCTGAATGATGCAGATTACCTTGCTAATGCTTAGTGTCATACAGAGACCTGTGGAACGCTTGCTGGAGTAGCCCTAAGCACACCCTTAAATATCACCTCTGTGATTCGACCTGTGTATCTGATGGTTGCTTGAGCACACAGCTATTTAATCCATACTTAGCTGGAATCCCTCACTGCCCCTCCTGCAGGTTGTAATGCTAGCAAGTGGGAATCTGCTAATGTACAGATAATTCTGATTCTGCAGCATCCTCTCTGAACATTGACACAGCTGCCCCAACTTCTCCGTCTCTTCCTAGTGCCTTTAGGAGCAGCTGGGTACACCCGGCACCTCACAGCCTTGGCTCGGGGTACCATTGCTGCAGAGGTGGGTCTGCCCCTGTGCCAGCCCTGCAGGGGTACAAGGCACGAGTCTTGCAAGTCTGGCAGCAGATGGGAAGGGGTCTTGAAAAGGCAGGTCCTGAAGTGATGAGCTGTGCACACCTTTTTCCCAGTACAGGAGCCAGTTGGGATGCAGTCTGTCCTGAAATGTCAAAAGCAAAGCTCGTCTCCATGTTTGTGAAGAGGTAATCTCCTCCTGAAGGAGATCTGCTCGATGGCACTGCCTGTGCACGGGCTTCGGAAGCAGAAATCTTCCAGTCTGTTTGCTGGAGCGGGTGGCAAGTTCTGTGTCTGTCACCAAGGTTGTAATGCTTTGTTTATTGAGATAGTGTTGCATAATTGTAAGGACCTTCTCAAACACTTAGGAAAGGGATTCAGAGTGCAAAGTGTTACTATCAGATCTGCGGGGCAAGGGGATAAACACAGTGGGAATGTTGTCTGTCCTGAAAGAGAAGGTGAGGTGGATGCTTTGGGGGACAGGGAACTGGTAACTTGGCAGCAATGAAGGCAGGTGCCAGCAGGGCTGTGGCTGGGAGGACAGTACTCCAGAAGCACTAGATCTGCCCATCCTGCTGGTCTGAAAGTAGGGTGGCGTTACTCCATCCGGGGAGAAGGGAAAGCTGCAGCCATGTCCCGGTGACGTAGTGACAGTGGACAAGGGGAATTCATGAGTGAGATCAACTACGGGTGTCAGTGGTAGAAACAGTGTCAGTGTTGAAGTGTGACAAGGGCAGATGAGGAAGGGAGGACAGGACCTTCAGGTTCAGCAGGGCTTATTTTTCAAGCACCAACACAAAACCCACCAAAACGCCTGAGTGGAAGGAAGAGGGTCAGTAATGGAGATGGATATCGGGAGTTACGAGTGCTGAAGGGTGTCTGGAGACAGGGGATAAAGACTGGAGGAGCAAAGGACTGAAGGGGGAATGCAGGCTTGAGAAGTGTGTCAAGCCTGGGTCAGAGAGCAG
Source organism: Athene cunicularia (assembly GCF_003259725.1). NCBI lineage: Eukaryota > Metazoa > Chordata > Aves > Strigiformes > Strigidae > Athene > Athene cunicularia. Next base: position 288,532 of record NW_020799114.1, on the reverse strand, counting down.
TGTCGTGAACCGATGTGTCCTGGTGGCCCTGTGGGGTTGAGCTAGAAGATGAGCACAGTACTGGATTCTGCCACAGGAGAGATGAGGACAGGTCAAGAACAGACCTTTGTATCCTGCCAACAGCTTCTCTGTGGAGTGGAGACAAGACCCTTGCTACAAGTAACCCTGAGTACGCTGTAGCGTGTTCCATGATTTTAGTATTGCAGGGAAGGAGAGTGATAGAATAATACTTGGTAAAATCACTGGGGTAAGGAAACCTGTTTGGGGGATGAAAACTGTCATGGTGTGCTGGTACGGAGGGAGATGAGGCCTGGCCTGCAAGAAGGGAGGATGCAGCATGGAGGAGAGAATGGTGGAGCTGAACTGACCTCGTCTTGGGCTGGGCACCCTGCCTAAGGATTCTTGCCGTGCTCAGTAACTGGGGGAGCTGGTGCGGATAGCAGTGGCTCCGCCAGCATGGGCAGAGCGGTATTTGACTGGTTATAGTGCTCTCTGGAGGAACCACACTTCCCTGTAGAGCCCCCTGAAGATAACGGGCTCTGGGTTCTAGAGAGAGAGACCGTTCAAACGACTCATCTGGAACTAATGGAGTTTGTGCCTTTGATTGGACTGTGCTTTTCTGTGTACCTTCCGCGGCAGCCTAGAAGTCTGGTGAGAGCTGAACTACGCTGTAATCATTTCCACACAAGACAACAAACGTTGCTATTTAAACCCAAATTTAGTCTCTTATACCCTCCCTGGCAAATCAGCTTGAATAATTACTGCATTTTAACAGTAAAACAGTATCTGTCTTAATCACATTTCAGAGAATTAAAATCTACCACCTTGCCTAAGTGCAGAAAGAACAGCTGGCAAAACAAGGTTTCTCTCTACGTCCTAAATGGAATCTGTCTTCACCAAGCACAGTTAGTTCTTGCCTGCTTGTTTCTATGTTAATTAAAGATGGGCTTCACAGGGACTTAATTGAGGAGAGGAAGGAGGCAGCAGCTACGCTCCCTCTCCTGTCTCTGCAGACCCTCCCCTCCTTGTCCCAGCAGACATCACTTCAGCTTGCTGCCTCGGGAGGGTGACAGTCACCGCAGTGACTGTCTGAGGAATGGGGTTTGTGAGGACTGGGATTTTTCAGGTGGGTCCCAGTCCTTCTGGCTTGCAAAGAGAGTGAATTCAAAAGGGTCATGAATGCCTCAACCACTTGTGAGCTTCAGCCATCCCACCAGACTTGAAATTGTGGGGACAGCTATAGGGGTCAGCTTGGACATGACCGAAGGTGTCAGCTCATCCTACATCAGAAATAATTTCTGGGCCTTGGGTTGGCTTCACAAAACCAAAACATAATCTGGGGAGTCTTTCGTCTCCACTAGCAATTAATCAGCAATGCCCCCCAAAATTACTGTGAGGAATGTCTGTATTCTGTTGAAAAATGAGACCTGTCTTTTTTGCCTAGGAAAAAAGGCACCCTTTGATCGTCAGTCACAGCTTCCCCCCGTGCCTGCAAAGAGAAAGATATTCCTGTCCTCATGGGCTATAGTCTGTTTGTTCCTCTTGCTCAGCCTCTGAAAATCTTAGCTGTCCTTTGTAAATGTGCTACGTCTGTGATGGAAGGAGCTGCTTTCCTCCAGACTTGGGTCAGGAGTCCTTGAATCGACCCAGAGGATTGTTTAGAACTGGGGAGCTGGTGCCTGGGGTATCTACGCCTTTTTTGGGGGGAGGGAAGGAAATGGCTTTGCAGAGGGAGGAATTTCAGTCTGAATCACAAACTGTAATTTTGTTCGAAATGGAAGAGTAGATGCAGTGAAAAACTGAAGAGGGAAGTGCCTTGAACTCCTTGAAAATTCCTGAACTTCCTATTAATAGATCTCTGTTTAAAATAATGTGAAAAATTAAATCTCTCTAAGGCATTGAATCATGTGCGTTCCCACGAGTGCTCAGCATGTGTCTGCACTCCACATATCTCAGCAGATGCTGTCCCTCCCATATTGGCTCCAGGCTTAGATTGCAGCAGGAACCTTGGTGGGTCCTGCAGCATCTCAGCTTTGGAGATTCATAGCTGGCTTGATGATTTTATAAAACATTTGCGTTCTCCATACTTTATTAGTCACTGACAGACTCATTGTTTATAACATACTTCTCAGCAAGCTGTTTGCGACTCATCGCCCTGCTTGCTTTATAGTCTATAAATATTTAATTCTTTAATAAACTGCTTATATGTAATATCAAATGACTGATGTACTTCTCTCCCCTCTTCAGCAGTACTACTATTTGCAAAACAGTTCTTTTGTTTTTTTGAATAGCAATATGTTCTATAAATGCTTGAATTTCCTTTTTCTAAATAGCAATTTCTTCAGGGTATTTGGTAAATTGACAAGCAGAGCAATGGTTCCTGTAGTGTTGGAAGAGCTGCCCCTTCCTAAAGCCTACGTGGGGAGATTCACTTCCAAACGGTCACAGACTTGTAATCAGAGAATGTTTGGGACACTGCAGATAATATTTCACACTCGTGCATGTTAAAAAGTGGCAGCAGCCTGTATGAGCCAGAGCACCTTTGCAGAGCTGCTGAGGGCAGGTTCAGCACTGGGCAGAGGGGGTGCCCCTGTGCGTCGCTGCCTGCGTGTTGTCTGTAACACTCTCCTTGCTCATTTTCCCATCTCAGTCTCCTTCCTGCTCCTCTTCCGAGCACTTGGAAAAAGAGCAACACAGGCTAGGCTTTTGACTCCCTCTTGCTTGGGGGTGTCTCTTGTCCGGGAGCAGGCAGAAGGCTGCCAGCAGTACTTGGCCTCTCCTTCCCTTGGCCCCCTCCTGGAATGTGGGTGCTCCCTGTGTGGGACGGGAGTGGGAACTTTGAGAACTGCAGGAAAGGTGTCAGCCAGGCTTGGCTACTGCTAGAGCCCTTGGCCTGACTCGCAGCCTGCTCCTCATCTAGGTCAGAAAACCCTCCTAGGCTTTGGGAACAAGCTCTGGTCGGGGTGGACAGGGCTGTCTTGACCACACCAAGACCCTTGGGCAGAGGGGAACTGCCCTGCCGTGCCCCCAGCTCAGGCTGCCCTCAGGGTGGCACAGGAGCTGTACCACCGCCTCCTGCCCGTGGCCCGTCTGTCAGTCCCGTCTCACCCTGTCCATGGTCTGTCTGTCAGTCCCATCTCACCCTGTCCATGGCCTGTCTGTCTGTCAGTTCCGTCTCACCCTGCCTGTGGCCTGTTGGTCTGTCAGTCCTGTCTCACCCTCCGCGTTAGGTCAGGTTTCTATTTAGGCTCCTGCCCTGTTGCCCCCTTCCCTTTCCTAATGCGTGAGGCTCACAGCATGCAAAGATGCTGCTCAGGATCGAGGTCCCTGCTGTGCTGCCAGGGCAAAACAGGTCAGGGGGAGGATTCATTACCTGGAACAATGACAAGGGCATGGCACGAGCACGGCCTCTCTGTGGAGCTGTTTTGTGCTTGTTTCAGTTACTCCATATTCCCAGGCTCCGTTGGGTTTTACAGAGCGCTCTGTTGTGTGAGCTGCTTTGAGGCTGGAGACCACAAGAACGGGGCAGGGTCGGGCAGCACCTTCCAGGTTTCTGTTCCACAAGGTCCAGCCCAGCAGTGCCACCATCCTGGGCTCAGGAAGCAGTTGGTTAGGGATGGCGTGGGTGGAGGTGATCTGCTCAGATCACTCCAGCTCATCAGAGCTGCTCAGTTCCTCAGAGTAGTCCCTCTTGGGGCTGCTCGCTTTGGGTCTGGGTTGATTTTAGCATACAGGTTCCTTTCCATCAGGACGACAGCATGTCTTAGCTGTGCAGTCATGGGCAGGGTAGTCAGATCTCACTTCTGAGTTAGGTTGATGATTGGGTTATCTCGTGTCCTGAATTTGTTCATGCTCTTTGAAACTGTGAGCAAAGAGAGCCTGGATTTAGGATTGTTGCCCAGGGGTGGTACTGATGTCCTATTTTTGATGAGAACTGGCAGTCTGTTGCCTTCTACTCAGCCTCCTGGGTGCCTTTGCAGAAGGGTGTGTGCACGTGCATGGCAGGGACGCATTTGCTGAGATGGGGAAGGAACTGGAGACAGACGACAGCTAGATGGGCCCATGGTCAGGAGTCTGTGAGCAGCAACTTCCCTCTTTGCTACAGGTCGTTGCATCCTCTGCGTGCTGGTCCTTAGACAGGTACTGCTAGAGCATCATCCTCCCGGCTGGGGCTCTCGGTGCTCCCTTTGTGATGGGCCCAGCCTAGGGAGACCTGGCTGCTGCCTGCTTAGAGCTCCACAGCCTCCTGTGGGCAGGTTCTCGTGCCACCTCCGTCTCTGTGACCAGCGGCCAGCAGAGCCACTCCTCTCTGACAGCTGAGGATCTGCTCTGGAGTGTTTCTAGAGCCGCAGGTAAAGTCTGTGCATGCCCACAGCGTGGGAGGAGAGCAGAGCTCACAGCGGGGCCTGCCTGCAATAGCCTTTCCTCTCTGTCCTGCCGCTCGGGTAGAGGAGAGCGATGCTCCCGCCCCGGAGACCAGCTCTGGCTGCAGCTTGAGCCTTGCCCACGACCATGGGTGTGGTAGAGGCTGAGGAGGCTGCGAGGGCCTCAGAGCAGTTCAGGATCCGTGCAGGGTTCAGGATCCGTGCAGGGCCAGCACGCAAGGCACAGACCTTCTGAAAGCTGAGCTCAAATACAGCTGATGTGAGGGTGTTGCTGTTTGCTGCTGGCCCACTGCATCTTATTTAGTCCACCCCTTGCTGATGTACTCCAGTGCAAACCCCTGGCCCAGAAGAGCATTTTTAGCCAAACAGAGTAAGTAGCAGGAAGTCCTATTTCCACACACATGTATTTGTACTGGTAATGTCCTGTGGGACCATTCACTGCTCTGGGAAAATGGGTGAAGGTGGATGTGGGCAGGTCCCGGCTCCCTGTCCCCCATGGCAGCCTCCTGGGTGGCACAGTGGCCGGGAGCTGCTCGGCCCCAGGCCCTGCCACAGCTGAGCCCCGTGCCTGCTGTCCTGTGGCGGGGATCCGCGGGGCGCCGGCAGAGCTGGGTTCCTGCGGAAGCGCACGCAAGCCTGGCATCGGCAGCGCCAGGCCCTCAAGGCTGTCATTGGGCCCTTCCTTTGCCACCGCCTGGGCACTTCACACGTTCTCCCTCCGGTTCCTCTCCTCCCATCCCCCTCCCACCACACACTGCGCTCAGATTTCTGAATGAAAATTGGGAATTGCCCGGGCATCCGTCCCCCGGCATGCAGGGTCTGCCAGCGGCGAGTGCGCCTGCTGCCCAGGCTTCAGCAGGAGCCATGGCAAAGAAGTAAATCCCGCGGCGAGCTGCGCTGTTCCCTAATGAGCCTGTTTGTCCCAAGCACCGTGCAGAAAACCCTCTTCTCCTTGGCGATAACCTTTCTGCGTATTCACATTATGCATGTATTCATGTGACTTCCTCTGCCTCACCGCCACCTCTTCAACTCATTTAAATAAAAATAATTTATGTGGACATTCCTTCAGTCAGGATTCCCCCCCCCATAATATTTCGTGGATGCTGTGCACCCAAATGGGGTCGTTATGCTTTCGCATATCATTAGGGCTTTATAAAGAACAACAGCGACATCTGCATGTGCCGCAGCGCTACAGAGATGGGGGAGAATACGGAAAACAAACCCCAAATGAGCTCCAAGCTCATCTGGCTCTGTCTTTCCTCAGCGCCTTCGCCACCACCATGGACACAAGTAATTGTACAGTGTAATCACATCACGGCTCATCTGAATATTCATAACCAAGACAAAGACTTGGAAGAGAAGAAAAGTGGGGGAGGGAGAGGAGGAGAATTTAAATATAAAACAGCATTTCACTTTGAAGCAGAGTTCCGCATTCAGCTCAGGAGATTGTCTTGATACTGATATTGTCTGTCTGTCTGCTGTTCGGAAGAGGTGGGCAGTGGAAGCCTCGCACACGTAGCCCCCTCCGTGGAGGAAGAAAATAAAGCACAACAACAAACAGCGACAGAACTGCCCCCAGAGAAAGTGATATTTGAAGAGTCGCCAACGGTGGCTAACCAGCTGCTGTTTTTCCAGGAAAGAAACAGTCTATTGAGGGAGCTTTATAAAGACCCCAATTAATATGTTGTGCATGTATAAGATCTACAAAGAGCCCACTGTGTTCCTCCCCCCGCAACCACCACCTTCTCTTCCTGATCAGTGCCAGTGGAGAAGGATCTGAGCTACCAAATAATTGATTAATCACTTCAGCAGTGACAACACCCCTCTCCAAAATAAAGAGAGAAGAAAAACAAACACAAAAAGAAGCAACTGTTCGCTAATTAGTGTGTAAATTACCGCTGGTTCCATCCTTCTTTGTACCTTTGAAAAGGAAAAGAAAATACAAGAGAAAGAGTAGAGAAATATAATCCCCATTCTTAATGTTTATGTTGTCTTCATTTCTTTTGTATTACTCTGATATCCTTTACTAGTATTAACCCAGAAGGGTGGTGTTTGTTGAAGCTGTGGCTGGCTCTGCCAGTTCATTCCCCAAAGAGCTCCTATTTCCATTCCACTGGAGCTTATATTCCTTTAAATGTCTAGCGCAGCATCATTTCCCCCTTTCTAATACATCACTCTGCTGGAATTAGAAGAATCCAAGGTTATATCCAACTTCAAAGGTTTCCAAGTCATCATGATTTTAGTAAAAGTAGAAGACAGATGATGGAACAAGTGCCTGGCTTTTGAAGATAGGCATCATAGGGACCTTCCTCCCTCTGTCTCTTTCCCGCTCTCCCTCTCTCTCCCCCCAACTTTGTACCTCTCCAGCTCTGAATGTCCCGCGCTAGCGCGGTTTAATGATATGCAAATGAAATATGCATAAAACCATTCTACTGTATGATGATTAAACACTGGAGACATTAACCGCCGACGCTTCGCTGTTTGACTATAATAATCTTTCCCGAGCATCCACTTTGATTGCGGAGTTATGGAAACCCATAGCAGTTGGCAGAGAGAGAGTAAGAGAGAGAGACAAGGAAGGAGAGATGCAGGGACGCATCACCCATCTCTGCATTTATCCCACTCCAGGAGACGTTTCCCCCCCTTTGTACTGCGTTCCTACTGCTGTCTTTTGTAATCCATCCATGCGGTCGCACCAGGGCGATTAACAGGAAAAAAACCCTCTTTTCTCTTAATGTTTCAAAGCTCATTAGCCAAACGATTATTCCTCATTAACAGCGAAAGCTCATTCATTAAAAGAAAAAATATGCCCAAAAGATGCCAGCGCTGTTAATCCCGAGCCCTGTAGCTGGGCTGTAAATCCCATGCTAGTATTTTCCATGCAGAAGGGAAGCGCGCCAATCCACAAAAAGGAAAAAAAAAACACAAGTAAAAAGAAAACATTTTGTGTGTTTTGTAAAATCCGCAAGAGAGGCAATTAATATTCCCGCTGTATGACTTTATTTTTTGTCTCTCCCTTTTGTTTCCAGTGCCCTTCCCTGGCTCAGCGCCCGGTGCCAACAGAACACCTTGCCGGATCCTCAGCAGCGCAGACACCGTAAGTAGCCGGCTGTCCCTTGACGCCCTCTTCCAAAAGCCCCAAGCCCTCCGGACCCTGCAGAGCGCCCGTGCAGCTCTTTCCCTCGCTCGCCCCTCCGGAGTGCCACCTGGGTTTCACAAGTAGCACCTTCCAAATCTCTCTGTCTTCAAGTTTGTGCATGTCTGTGTGGCATCCCTCCTCCTCCTTCACTCCCATAGTGGATCTTGTAAAGGGCTTCAGATCGGCCCCATTCATCTCCCTGGTGATAGCAGTGAATGTAGATAAATCTCTGCCTGCCTGCTTGCTGCTGGAGTATGATTTTTATTTTGTCTTCGGTGTATACCTAGGTCAAAAAGTGGGATGTATACTGACGTTGGGTGAGTGTGTGTGTGTCTGTGTCTGTGTCTTTCTCACTCTGTGTCTTTCTCTCTCACCCAGCACACAAACATACATCTCCCGGCATGTGTGTATGTGCATGACATGCGTGCACACACATCGATACCCACACACAGACGCGTGCCTGTGTGCACAGAGGATACACACGTCTCCGCCATGCACACCCCCGCACTCACACATCTCATCTGCAATTATCTGAGGCATTGTGTGCATGTGTGTCTGTGTGTCCATACGCACACACAACAGTGTGCGTGTGTGCATACACCGGCATCTCTCGCTACACCCATAAACATTCCCTCTCCTCCCAGCAGAGGCTGTATGCAGCTGTGATCCTGCCCTATAAGAGCGGTATTCCTCCCTTCCTTTGGCGTGCTATTCGGAGACCTTCGTGCTCCCTTCTCGGAGTCTCTCCTGAGCTGCAGAATTGGCATCTTTCCCTGAGGTTGTCCGAATGGCAAATGGCATCGTTTGTAGCTTGCATTCTTGCAGCTTCTCATGGCATTTCTCTCTCGATGTCGGCTACTCCCTTTTGTTTGTTGTTGACTGGGCTGGGTGTGGTTGGGTTTTTTTTGGAGTTAATTGTAAACGAACCTGAATGGCAAACACGCCAACAGCTTGCGAAAAAAAAACCCAGAAAAAAAAAAAAAAAGAAAGCCCCACACAAACGCCTTCTGCTGCGACAGATGCCCATGTTGCCCCTGGCATGGAGAACGGGCACAAGGGGTTTGTTGTTGAGGTTTTTTCTGTCGCTGTTTTTATTGTTCGCATTTCCCTTTTCCATTTATTTTTAAAGACTCCAAGATGCCGGCCTCAGCTTGGAACGGAGCGGTGTCATGGCGGAGACGACGGCCTTTGTCTTGCAGGGTGTGAAAGCATCCGTTGTGCTGGCTCCACTGCGGCAGAATGACGTTTAAAGGGGGGAAAAAGTGCTGAAAGTCCGAGTTGTGCAGCGCTGGTGGGGGAGTCTCCGGCCCCACAGCGGTGTGCGTCCGAGGAAGGGCTCGCAGCGGAGGAGCCTAGTCTGTAATCCTGGCACTCGCGCCTCCGATCGCTGCCTGCCGTTTGCTCCTGGGGGTCTGGATAATCTCCCCTGGCTTTACCGCACTGTCTGGCCCGCGCACAGGGCCCCCGTAACATATACCCGCTGCCGCGATCGCAGGGAGCTGTGGCGTTGCCACTGAATGGATGGCACTGTGCCAACTCCGCTGCCATCCGCCCTTGCAGCTCTTTTCCTCCCTCCTCCCTCCCGCTCTCCCCTCCTCCTCCTCCTCCCGTCGACTTGATGTTAATTAACACACGGGTTAATTGATTTTAAAAGCTGAAGAATTACAGTTAACTTTTCCCACAGGGTATGGACGCCAGCCGCTTGGCACGGTTCTGCCGCTTGCGCTGGTGCAGGGGGGCAGGGAAGAGCCCGCAGCAAAACCAGCGACTGCGGCGGACGGACGGACGGTCGTCCGCCTGTTGGAGTGCAGCTGGGGGTGGCTGACGCGCTCCTGCCTCGTCCTCCCGACATGTCACCGCTATATTTCGCTATAAACAATCAAAGCAACCCCTCCCCTCGCCTCTCCCAGCCACCCTCCTTTCAGAAAGGCGAGCTCTGCTGAAGTTTAGTGAGGGAGCCGTCCCCACCCAAGGCTCAGCGCAGCACAGACATGACCAGCCTCTGTGGGGTCTCAGCGTGGGGCTCCCCGCCCCGCACACCCTGCCACGCCTGGGCTGGGGCACCGGGGACCGCTGCCTGCTACGGGCTCGTCCTGCCTTCCAGGGCTCCGTTTCCTTCCCTTAATTGGCTCAGATACGTCGCTTGGGGTGAAGCATCTCAGCCAGGGGAAAGTTAGTTCGTTGTAATTACGAGAGAATTAAACCATGTGAGGGCTTTGTTTTTTCGCTTTCACCCTCCCTCGCCCCAGTCTCTGCCGCAAGTGAGGGCGAGTGGTGGTGCGGCTGGGAGGCGCAGCAGTGCTGGGAACTTGCTGCTTTCACCTTCTCGTGCTTTCATTTTATTTCATTTTGTTTTTTAAAAGCATGAAGCAAGTGAAGCGACGAGAGGAATCCATTATGCAAATCAGGTCACATTTGCATAATGTCTCATGACTGGAATATGCAAATGAGTTGTATAATTTATGAGTGCCAGTGTCTGTCTAAAAGTGTTTCCCAGAATTTATAAAAAGTGAGACGCGGGGAGGGCAGCTGGGCTGGCTGCCCTGCCAGGAGGGCTCTGCGCTTTCTTTTCAAAGTCTTCCTTGAGATCAGCAGCTCAAACGCTCATTAATGAGAAACAAGCCCCCCTTCCCACCCTGTCCCCTCGGTTTATTTTCTGTTTCTCCCTCTGCCAAGCCCCCACCTGCTCCCTTCGAACTTCCCTGGGAGGCGTTTGGCTGGTGCGGGGAGCGGGACGGCAACGGCCAGGCAGTCCCGTGCTGGGGGCTCACCCCGGTGTCTCCAGGGCTCTTCCCAGCAGGACAGACCCTGCCCTCCAGGCGAGCGAGCGCCGTGGGCACGGCGTGCGGCAGGAGCTGCGCCGAGAGCCTTGCTCCCTGCTCCGGCAGGCATGGTGGGATTACCGCTCGTTTGCGCTGCGCCGCGTCCAACCTGTGCTCCGAGGCAGACCCGTGCTGACCTTGGGGAGAGCTGCAAGGGCAGCACAGGGGTGGCAGTGCCCATGGAGACAGACTTGAGCCTCCTGGCCACAGCCAGCAGTGCTCAGCTTCGGCACTGGAAAGGTCTCTGGAATATCTGGAAATGCGGGACAGGTATCAAGACTTATTTTTTTCCCCTCTTCTCTGCACATTTGGAGACCTTGGGAGCACCGGGAGAACGCAGGTAGGCTGTTTCACACAGGGACGCCACTGCTCAGAGCCATCTGCAGAGGGAGAGGGTAAATAATAACAGGCGCCGGCACGTGGAGAGCGGCGGTGTGGCGCTGGCACGGGGCCCTCAGCCTGCCCGCTCCAGGCGGTGTCCAGCCCGGAGCTGGGGGCGGCTGAGCCCAGCGCTCGGGGCAGCTCAGCGTCAGCCTCCCTCAGCTCGGGGAGGTTCCTGACAGGGCTTTGGGGCAAGAGAGTGGGATGTGCTTTTCTTGAGAATCTGCATTTCAGTTGTAAAAAGTGTATGTGTGTATCTCTCTGGTTTCAAAACAAGATTTTTAGCGTTAGTTACCACCTAAAAGGATGGATCTCTCACTTCCAGTCAGTTTCAGAATAACGTGGGTCTGTGTGGTTTGTTTAGTAGGTGCAGATCTTGACTGGGACAGTGCATATCCTACTGAGCGTCTCCAGAGCAAAGTAGTGAAATCGTAAACTGTGCTTTTACCTGTGACTGTAGGATTCCTGGTGGGGGAATGCGGAAGGACCCTCTGCATTAGGTATAAGGAGGGCAAAACTGGCACTGTCTTGGCAAGCAGACGAGAGGCAGTGGGACATCCAGACTCCAGGGCACTTTTTGCTTATGAGTGCTCAGCTCCAGAGCTCCCTCCTGCACCGAGGGCGACTGTCCCCCGCGCTGGTCCTCACCAGTGCAGGTAGCAGAGGAGTAGCTGAGTCTGACCTGGAGCCTGTGCAGGGTCGGGGCCACTGGGAGCAACCCGTGTGCCTGCCGAGGGCGGGAGACAGCTGTGGGGGAGTGGTGGAGCTGTGGCAGCGGGCAGGGGTCGTCCACAGCCTGGGGACTGGTGGCCCTGCAGTGGCAGGAGCCAGGGCTGTTTTTAACCTCGAGGCGAACCACCCTGCCTCGCTGGTCACAAGAGCTCCTGTGAGCTGGAGAGGAGCGGGGAGCATCCGTGTAGCTGCCTGTGGGGTGTTTGGTGCGCCAGGCCGAGTGGTTACCCGGGCAGCACCCGGCAGCCCCTCGTGGGGCAGGAGAAGGCCCTGGGTCTGCGGAGCACTCTGCAGGCATGGGAGGGAGAACCCACAGCTCCGCCTGGAGCTCGCCCCTCTGTGCTCTGCTCTGCACAGGGTGCTGGTCCTAGGGCCCCAACCCTGTTGCCGCTTCTAGCCCAGGTGCCTCAAGGGGAACATCAACAGCCATGGGGCAGAAGTGTCCCTGCTCCTCGCCTTCTCTCTCCGGGCACAGGACTCCCTTCCTTCCCCTGGGCAGGGCCTTCTATCTGCATCGCTTTTTGGTGTCCTTATAAAACTGCCAAAACTCATGAGCATTCTTGTGTTCTTTGAGGCTGCGCTGAGGACTGGTGAATGTCCCGAGTTTTGCCTTTGGGAATGAAACAGCTTCTCTAGGGTAGGAGAGTGAAAGCTCCTCCAGCACATGCACTGAAACTTCCCTATCGAGCAGATGATTTTCTGGTCTGTGTAGGTCAAGTAACAAGGGACAGTGGCACGGGGAATCCCTCACACAGCATCAGTCGGCCATTTACTGTCTGTGTTTCTACTGAGGTGGTGGTTTTTGCCAGCTGGACAGAGCGTGCCTGACAAACCCTTGGTGCTTTCTTCCAGTGCCCTCCTGCGCTTGGCCTCTGTGGTTCCCCCTGCACGCTGGAAGGGTTCTCTGCAGCTCCACCCTTGAGACTTCCCGGGCCTTTGTCTGCAGCTGGTGCGCTCTGTACCTGGGTGGAGGTAAGCCTCTGAAACACTGATCCAGCACCCTGTGAGCTGAGGCTGCTCCGCACGTGGGGCCCTCCCCAGCAGAGCCTCCTTCAGCCATGAGCCTGCTCACAGAACCTGCCATAGTGACTCTGCCAGGAAGAGTTCCCACGTCCAGTGCAGAGGCCATGCTTTAAGGAATCACATCCCTCCGCCACCTTCCGTTCCTCAAGTACCAGGGCTGGTTTAAGCAGGGGGGTGCAGTAACAGGTAGCCACCAGGACCTCCAGCTCCCCCCTCACCTCCCCCGGGTCAGGCACACGCCATCGGGCGAGGCCAGCCTAGGTGGGGTGTACGCTCCGGATCTTCCACTCCCAGCGGTGTTGAGCTCCGTGGCAGCGTGGGCTGTCGATGCCAGTGCAGTGACCCATGTTCTGAGCTGCCAGCTTTGTCCCACCCTCTCTCAGGTTTGCGCAGGGAGGGCAGGGTGCAGGCAGAGGTCTGAGTACTGCTCTGAACAGGCCCGTGAAGGCACCAGTCTGCCAGCAACAGGCATTGGCCCTTGGCGTCGCGTTACCAGCCTTGGCACACCTGATGGATGTGCCTGACATTGTGAACGGCTCGTCTGCATGGGGCTTATTGCCTGATGGTTGTAGATAGCAACAGTTGTAAGCAAAGTGTGTAAAATCTTTAAATCTTTAACAAATCTCTCATTAATCCCAGCTAAGTAGATTAAAGCTGACTGCAGGCTTTAGAAGGAAGCAAGCTGATCACTTGTAGGACAGAGAAAGTATATACAATGAAAAACAGTTGGACAGATAGACTGTAATGTGCAGTTCCTTTGTTCCTGGTCTAGATAAAACTAGGATGGCAGTCAGACCACTGGACCTGGGTTCAGATGGAGCCACAGATTCAATGAGAGGAGAGTGTGGAGCATGATTCTGTACAACTATCAGAGATGCTACAGGCAGGTTTTGTCTGTGCGCTGCAGCCCCAGGAAATGAAGCAGTTCTGTATGAACGGTGTCTTCAGAAAAACAAGAGGAAACCTGCAGATCAGGACCCTTTACAAGGTTCAGCTGGATGTTAAGGTCCTGCGCATCAGCAGGGCCTGTTCACGGCCTCGTCGCTCTCACTGGAACTGATCTGTGTTTGTAGACATAACTCGTTGGCAATGAAACGGTTAAACGTCTCAGCGCAGTGAAATTCAACCAGATACTTACATTTTGCTTCAGTAGCTGAAGGAGTGGCTCTTGTAGGATTAGGCTCTTATCTGGAGTGACTCGGGGTTTCTCTTCCTTAGAACCACGCCTTCCTCCTCCGCAGTCCCGTCGGGGTGTGACGCACCTGCACGCCACTCGCTCTCCGCGGGCGGGTGGGGGTGAGGGCCCTTTGGCAGAGGCCGGACAGGCATTTACAGCCCCTCCCTGCTGTAATTCAGCAACGTGCTCCTGGCTGGTGCCCTCCCCCTGCCCCCCGTCAGCGCAAGCTATCTGCCGGCTCGCGATTGTCCCTGGCTCCTGCTCACCCAGGGCCACACACTGTCATTCTTCCTCGTGCTTTGCCTGTCCCAGTCCCTTATTTCAGTGATTTCACTTTCTTTGCCAGTTCAGTGGTTCTGCTTTCTCTGTCTTTGCCTTCGGCTCTTGGCACAGTGGTGTCCCGACCAACAAGGACTGGGACCTTCTGTTCCAGCACGTAGATATGTGCTTTTCAGAGGTGGCACCTTGATTGGTTCATGGTGGTAAAAATTGCAGCAGTACCTACTGCTCCTGTAGTCGCATGTCCGAACAGAAAGGCTGATGTTAGTTCCTGAAGACTCAGGGTGACAAGCAGGTCAATGTCAGGTTTTCTGAGTTTGGTGCTAAGCAAGGGAGAAAAAGTGATGCAGGATAAATCTGCTGAAGGGACGAGTGCTGCTTGGGCAGCAAAGCCTGAGTGAGTCTGGGTCCGCAAGAAGGGAGCTCTTGGTGCTCTCCCCACATGGGCAGCTGGTGTTTTGCTCTTCAGAGAGCAGCTGAAATCAGAGCACCCTGTGGGCAGGGCAGGTGGTCACGTCCCTCTTTACCTCATTGGGGAGGTGGGCAGGACAACAGGTTTGATGCAGGTTATTCAGCCTGGGCCTTTAGTGGCAGAAGGAAGAAGCTGGCAGAAGGTTTCAAAGCTTTCATAGCAATTGGTCTCCTAAAACAGCAACACTTCTGTTTTAATGAGGGGATGGCTGAAAATCAAGAACCGGAGGGTGCTCTGCTTCTCCCCTACTTCTACCAAAAGGATGAGAAATTCTTAGGGCTGCTCTCAGATGATCGCAGGACATTGTACTTGAATGCTGTGATCTGCTGCCCCTGCTCCCCAATAGCTCCCCCACCCTGCAGTGCCGAGGGGCGCAGTAAGTAGGTTAATGCTTGCTTTAGGGTTTGCCTGAGGGTGAGAGTTCCCCACAGGAACAGTGGAGTTCCGTTTGGTGTGTGCGCATGAGTTCATAACCTTCAAGGTGAATGAATACCAGATAAATAATTAATTTCTGAAGACAATTTGAGCTGCCAGAATCTTCCCCCGTCTCCACCAGAGCCAACTCCAGAGGGACTCGGTGCCGGCCAAGGCCGAGCATCACCCGCGGTGGGGGCGCCTCTGGGATAATGTATTTAAGGAGGGGAAACAAATGCTGGGCAACAGCAAGCGCAGCAGGAGAGAGGAGCGAGGGCACGTGAGAGAAACAACTCTGCAGCCACCCAGGGCAGCGGAGGAGGAGGAGAGGAGGTGCTCTGGGCACCGAGCAGAGGTTCCCCACAGCCCCTGGGGAGGCAGCTGTGCCCTGACCCAGGGAGGGCACCGGGGGAGGAGGTTCCACCCGCATCCCAGGGGGACCCCACGCTGGAGCAGGGGGAATGTGCCCGAAGGAGCCCGTGACCCCGCGGGAAGCCCGTGCTGGAGCAGGCTCCTGGCAGAGCTGCGGCCCCATGCAGAGGAGCCC
>NW_020799114.1:240069-273111 GCF_003259725.1 Athene cunicularia | reverse complement strand
CAGCCCATCACCACGCAAACACCCAGAAAGTGCCAGTGTCAGCGGTCAGTGGGTACGGGGATGTAGGTTGCAGAAACAGGGGCTGCCCAGGCCTCCCTCCCTGCAGAGCAGTAGTCTGCCCCTTCAGATAAGATTCAAAGAAATCCTGTGGATTTTTCAGTGGTTTAGCCTTAGATTTTCTGTTTATATTTGCATAACTAGGAATCTTCCATTTGCTTTGTGGTTTGTTGTTCCTCTTTGATGCTTCTTTGAAGCATCATCCATATTAAAACTTGAATTGTCTTCAAAAATTAATTATTTAACTGGTGTGACATCCTGTCTAAACATTCATGTCTTCATTTAAGACAGCCATGTGTTGATTAATTACCAAATTAAGCTACTCTGAACCCAAATTAAGAGTTTGCACTAGATTTTGCAATAGTTGCATTAAATCTTTTAAAATTTACTAACTTATTTTTAAGTGATGCTGTTTTTACTTTAGACAAGGCTTTGATTTCACTTCTGCCATGCTTATGTGCTTTTTCTTGCATTATTTTTTAATTTCTCATTCACTCTTCCAGTTCCCTGCCTCCCAGCCCTCTGTTCTCACCCTCCCATGCAGTGCAATGGCTTTTTTTTCTCCCTAGCATCTCCCTTTTTCTGCAGTGTCACTGGCAACTTGCTCCTGTTCTTCTGGTCTCCACTTCCCTGGCTATCAGTAGCCTGTACCTGCGGGTCCTGTCCCCTCTCCTCCTTCCTTGAACTCTCTGAGTCCGTTCTTCTCCCCTGTGGAGACCCCAGAGGTTATGAACAGAAGGATGGGCTCACCTGTGTCCCTCCACAGTGCACGATGAGGCAGGTGCTGAGCGGGAGTGGCTGCAAAACGCCAGAGGCAGTGCTGGGCCCCTTCCAGCAGCATGTATGCAGCTGCCCTCGGGGGTCAGGAGCAGAAAGCCGGGTGCCCACGGGCCACCCTGGCTGTCGGGCTGGCCACGGGGCAAGGATGGGAATGTGGCCAGGGCAGCAGGGAGCAGGGGGCAGGGGTGGGAATGTGGCAGAGCTCCTTCGGGTGCCTCCGGTCCCGCCTTGCGCATCAGGTTGCCCTGTTTCCTCTTACTGCCAGACTAGCTCCGAAGAAGGAAAACAAACCAAAATATGTCAGTGATTTTGAATTGCAAATCTGGGTGTTCAAGAGCCATGAAATGAGAAATTTAAGGTGCTTACTACAACATGAATCCACCCATGTTGGACATGAGTAGCATTTCCTATTTCTGCTCAGAGCCCTGAGTACATATCTCAGTTAAACCAGATGTCCGAGCAGCTGTGGCTTCAAAAACAGGGTTGGGGGGGAAACAGGGAGGGCTCTGCTATGTTCATTATTACAGACATCGACTGTGGCAAGGAGAGGTTAAAAGTGTGCCTAGAACTACATATTCAAAGTTCATTTACTATTTCAATTTTAATGCTGGAAGTTCCTGTGTTTAATTTCCATGTAAATATTAACGTGTTGCGGCATATAGGTAATATTGACATTTTCCTTTAAAAGATTCTCTTTTTGGTGGCTTGCCTCTTCTTTACCCATTTTAAAACTGAATTTTTCTACATTCATTTTTATCTTGGCATAATTTTCCTTTAATATTTCTGGAAAAAAACAGTTTTGCAAAAGACTATTTTAACTGTAAAAAATACATTACTTGTTCAAGATAGGGGGGAACCTGACAGAAGTTTCCTTGAAAAACACGAAAGCCTTTGTGCTTCAATGTAAAGATTTCCATTTTCTTGCCAGAAATATTTTAGCAACGTGCTGCACCTTGCTTTCAGAATTGGCCTTAACTTTGATATTTCTGCCCCTCCAGCCCTGCTGGGAGAGCCCAGGAGTCTCTTCCAGCCCCGTTGCCCGCATGCTGTGTCCCTGTGGGAGGCCACTGGCCACATTCCCAAACTGCAAAGCTTGGCACGATGGTGCAAGCTCAGCTGGGGCTCCTCGTGCGAACGCTTCAGGCTGCTGCTCTGCCGTGAGTGCGGCACGGCCACTGCTCTGCCGAGGGACCTCCCGTGGCAAAGGCAGCGACTGCTGGGGGTTCACCCAGCTGTTGGGGAACACTGGGAGTGTTGAACAAATGACAGACAGTGACTTGGGAAGCGTCTTGGTGGGGAACTGCTTTTAGTGACAGGTATGGCCGTGGTTTGTTGGAGACAAGGGACAAACCAGGACCCTCACAGACAGCTCTGATTGTCCTTATCCTCAAGTTTTCAGCTTGGAACATGAGGGTGTTTCTTTGTAGAACTGCTGAGCACTCACCGTTTTGCCTGAAACATATGAAATGCTATAAAGTTAAGTGCTTCACAAATCAGAACTAGACATTTCGAACCAAGCACCTAAAATTAGAGGACACATCTAGTGCTTGAATCCCGCTCTGCCCCTGTTCAGCATTTGTGAAGTGCGGATAATAAAAGTTTTTCCTCACAGGGATGCTGAGATTAGGTAATGCTCCTGGAGAATTTAGATAATGATGAATGTCATAGACATTCCCAGAAGGAGATTAATAACAATGTTTTTCATGAGGTTTGAAAAGTGTGCACTAAATGCAAGTCGGAGCCACACACTGAGTTCTGAGAGAGAAGAGGAAGCACTGACTGATGACCTTTCCTGTGCACATGATCCCCTCTGTGAATAAGTCCAGGATAGCACAGGATCATGTCTGGGAGTCCCTGTCAGGTGTTTACACGGAAGGGCCCAAATTATGCTGACAACCTTAATTCTATCATATCCGGTTTTCTAGTAGTGTCTTGTAATTGTAGTATTTTTCTGAAATAGTTCTACTGTAGGCATTATTTTTAAATTAAGAAATCCCATCTGTTCTCACACATATTTCCATACTCAGTCCAGTTAATGAAAACTGCAAGGGTTAGGCATTCTTTGAGAGCCTTCCTCAATAGTAAATGCTAGTGGAGACACCAGAGCATTCTCCTGGCTATTAATCTGCAGATAATAGAAGGTCCATTTCTTAAGTACACACAGAAAAGGAGAAGAAGAAATACTGGCTATGACACAAAATGAATTGTCTTCCTCCATGCCCTTGTAACCTAGGGCATGTAGTGCAGGCTGCCAGCCATTGCGTTACAGATTTAAAAGTGCTGGAATCTCTCAGTTCTTTAGCAGGTTGCCTGATGGATTGGTGAGTAATGTACTTGAAGAGTGCATTACTAAGCCCCAGACTAATGGCTAGCTCTTGCCCATGGCTTTTGCTATAGATCATTCATCGTGCTATTCATAAGCTCTCTGCCAGTCTGTCTCTGGCACTTGTTGTGCTGCTGCTGCTAACACCATTTGCCTGATGAATTCTGCACGAACAGCCCCCACATTTTCAGAAGGCAAGTGGTAAACGAGAAGAAAAGAGTGAGTCATGGTTCTCCAGCAGTTCTCCTCTTGTTCTTTTGGAGGACAAGGTAAAGGATAAGGTGATGGACGTGACACTCACCCAGGTGCCTGTAAAAACGTCTGGGGTTTTTACACACCACAGGGCACCTTCCTATCACTTTCTGAGGAATTTGTACCTGGGCACTTTGCTTTCCTTGCAGACCATGGTAAGATAGAAGCAGGAAGGAGAGGGGACTGGGTTGATGAGCACGGCTCCCCAGAAAGGAAGGAGTTTCTCTGGCGTGTGCTCTGGTGTGCCAAAATGCAGTTATCAGGATCTGGCTGTTGTGTGAGCCAAAAGAGGTAAAATCAAGCTTCACAGCAAAGACGACCTCCAGGGCTGAGTGCTGGGCTGGCTTTGGTGGACAGGGCAGATGTGTGCAGAGATGCCTGAGTGGCCCCGATTCCAGACCTGGCTTTGGAGGCTTTCCTCTTTCTTTAGTCTCCATGACCTTAACAGGACCCCAGGGTAACTGTCCAGGAGACGTGGCTCCCTGGCGTGGTTGCGACTAAATTCAGGTCCCTCTGCTACTTTCCCTTTCACTGCACAGCCCAAAGGAGCAATCCAGACAATGGTCGGGTTAAGGTGGTGACCCATCCCACCTCCTGTTGTTTGAGCCATCCAGGACTCTTTCTGATTCCCCAGTCCAGTCTGATAGCTTTGCCAACAGAGAAGGTTTAGGCCTTGCTCTGCTATTCTGTCCTCTTTGCCGTTGTATTTTTGCAAGAAGTAGTTAAACTTCTGCAGTTCTTTATTAACATTATGGAAAGGATGAAGCCTTCACACTAAGGAATTTCCTCTACAGCAGTCATAGTCAAGATTGCTGCTAAAACTAGACAGCAGAACCAAAACTGTGAAAACGATGCAGATGAGGGAAGTTCTTCACTTCCAGTAGTCCTATGGAACTAGAAATGGCCCAAACTGGGCAACAAACACTTTACATTTTCTAGTTTACTCCACATGTTAGGAATGTTGTGCCTTTTGAGGGAATAGTATTAATGCATCAATGTACTTGGGCTGCTCAATATTCTATTCCTTTCGAGAAAGATCTCTTTTTACTGAGGCTACTTTTCTTCATGCACTTCGGGTACAGCCTGGGCACCTTTTCATTGCCCCAAGCAGGAAGCAAACTCTGGTTCTTTGTGTTATTTGCATTAATTCTACAATGAAAGATCTGAGGTATCTTGGATACAGAAACAGGTGGAGGATGCAGAGGGCTGCACACAAAGACAATGCTGCCAAAAAGGAGCATGCCATGAAACCAGAAATTCCCAGTGAGTATTGCAAGTGGGTTTACCTGCACGCTCTTTTGGGAGGTGTTTCTGGGAATAAAGCGTCATGAATCTATTCTTTCTTTTGACCAATCTGTCTCTTTCTTATCTTGCCTGTATAAAACCTTATAGTAGCCTATATTTAACTGAGAATATCCTCTGCTTGTTTCCTATCTTCTAGCCTGAGCTTTCTTTAACAAGCACAACAGCATGCTGCTCTATCTTCAAAGAGGAAATTAATTCCGTCCGCAAAAGGGTCAAGTGCTAGAAAGTGCATAGCAATGCAGTTTGCATGGCAGGATCCAGGAGATATGATGCTAATAAGATTCTAAGATGAGAACAGCAGACTGGCTCTGGGGATTCAGATGAAGGGTTCTGTAAATTTTAAAAGAAATGGTCTCCAAAAAGTAATGATGTCTGCTTTCCAATTCATTAATAATGTGGAGCAGGGAGATGGGAGTGAGAAGCGGGCCATGCTTTGAAATATCAAAATGTAACAAGGAAAAAAACAGTGAGAGCTCATCTCATTGGGGTCATAAAGCTGGGAGAAACAGGCAGGCTGCAGGAGAACATAGTGTCAGTGCCTGGAGGGAAGGAAATTGCATTGTATGTTCTGCTGTGTGTAATTTATGCACAGACTCTTTGCCAATGTTGATGTAAAATTTCTATGCTGAAAAAGATGTTGCTGTATTGACAGAGGTTTTTCAATGTTCTTGTTTAAGGTGACTTACTACACAGGATGTCTGATGGATTTTAAAAACATATCTGAGTTGTCTTAGCGTATTTACAAACGACTCTTGGTAAACCTTCCCCTTCACCTTTTTGCATTGCATGCATGGAACTGAGCAACAAGAACCTGAACCTTGTTTGTAGTTAATAGTGGAAGAAAACCCCTCAGGCAAAACCTAATGAACCAAGAGCAATTCTGAGCTTTCCTCCGCAGTATCTGGAGAGGCTGTGCCTTTCCGAGGGCTGCCTGGACACATGGGTGACCTTGCTGCTTTACATCACGAAAATATCCCATTGCTGGCACGGCGTGTGCGCGGAGCCGCTGTTGTGCAGGTGCGAGGCTGGAGCCTCTCCCTGACGCGTGCGGTTTGCACCTGGTAGGAAATGTCTCTGCTTGGAAGGTGTCCAGGGCGAGAAGGTGTGCAGGGGCAGGATTTAGCTCTGCCTTTTATTTTGACAAAGCTGTTGTGATTCACAGAGTGAGGTTGAGGTTCTCCTCCTCGCTTCTCCTTTTATCTGTGATATTTCCTCGCCTCGCCCCGTCAGCAGGGACCGGGGAGGTTCTGGGGAGTGGGCGTGCCGCGGAGCCCCCCCGATGGCGGGCAGCACGGGGCCGCGGAGCCCCCGGCCCGGGGTGCAGGGCAGGGACCCCGAGCCCAGGGGCTGCCGCCTCCTCGGAATGTGACACTGCAGGGGCAGCCGGGGCTGGCAGCCGGGGCTCTCACCCAGCCCTCTGCTGGCCCTGGAGTCAGGGAGTTTTTAAGCCCCACTAAGACCAGAGTCCTGCCTTCGCTGCACGGTGCTGCCCTGGAGCTTTGTTCCTGTGCTTTGCTTTCACAGTCTGCAGCTCCCATCTGCTCTCTTCAGCTTGAGTCACGTCATCTCAGCAGCTCAAGAGCAGTAATTTCTCTTGGGTACAGGGGTGGGGGTTCAAAGGAGTGTGTAGTGAGTGGTAGCGTGTCCTTGGGATACCCTGTCCTCGCAGAAGAGCTGTTTTCATGGGCACTTCTGCTGAGTTGTAGAATCAGGAGTGTCTGGGATGTGGTGGGTGATTTTTGGGAGATAGCCCATCCAGTCTGGCCGGGGGGCTTGACCTGAGTTTTGTTTTCTTGCTAAAGTCACAGCGATGGAAGCGGGTGAAGTGGGGCTCTGCATCACGTCTGCAGCGCGCTCACAGAGCTGGTTTGTCCTGCAGTGTTTACAAATGCTGCGTTTCTCTTCATCAAGGCACTGTGGGGTCCTCACTATTGCCAGGTGTGCCTCGACTGTCCCTAGAGCCAGCCACCAGTGCACTGGTGCCAACTTCAAAAGCCTGGAAACCTGTGTTTCCTTCTGCCTGTTCTTGGTCTCCAGTGAACACCATCAACCCGAATTTAGAGGCCTTACCACGAGCTGCAGGGATGATGCAGCCATGTGTGTCAAATCTTCCACTTTCCTCATATTTATGTCTCAAATGTTTCCTTGGAGAAGAGCTGGGGAATTTGTTTCCTCAGGAAATCTCAAGATAGATTGATAAGAATTTTCTTGAAGGTTTTCCAGTGAAGTTCCTGCTTGTTATTCAGTTTCTCAGCACGAGGTTACAGAATGACTTGCCTGCAGCCACACAGTGGGTCAGTGGAGCAGACAAGAGTTCACAGCTGCTTCCGGGGAGGTTGGGGTGTGCATCAGGACTGTCTGATGGCATCGCTAAAGACATGAAAACCAGCTGGTAAATGGAGGCTTTTGGCGTTGATGTGTTTCACCTAGCCACCTTGGAACCGAGTTTTGTGTCAGGGATCTTCCAGCAGAAATCGTTCTGGCTTGGAGCTTGGCAGCAGCATTACTGTAGCCACCAGGACCTTGGCACGAGCAGTTGTATTTTTAAGGTCTTTGCTTATGGTGAAAGGGAAATGAGCCAGCATTCCAGTGTAAAATATAAAGACTTCATAAACCCACATTTCCTGAGTTCTGTGCCCCAGGTAGACTGACTTATGTGTGATGACCACCTCAGAAAAGTTATGCGTTCCTTTCTGATTTGCATCAGTTTGCTGATGACTGCTTTTCCCAAACTTTTATCTAAAAGAGAGCAAGAAGTTTTCTCTGTTCAAAACCTAAAGCTTCTGCTCTAACTTGGGAGCCCACTGCTGGACACATTCCCTAGTCTTCCTGAGTGACAAACATCTCCTGTCCCCATCAAGCTGCAAAAGCCTGCAGAAGAACAACTGAAAAATGAGACATCTAAATTTATGCAAATCTGTGAATGAGATGTCTTCTATAATCGTAGCAGCCAGGCTTGCAACAGTCTGTGGAATCCTTTTGAAATAGAGTAGGAAATGCTAGGAGGCAGTGAGCTCTCTGGTGTCCTGGATGTTGTACCAGAGCTTGCTCTCCAGGTGAGAAGCCCAGCTCTTAGTACCTGTGCTGTAGTTTATACTGCTACACACTAGCTTTGTGCTTGCAGGAACAGTTGCCTGCGTTCCTCAGGTTGCAGAAAAAGTAGACAAGGGTATTGCAAATACTACCTGTGATTGTAGTGTCTCATGGCACCCTGCTTAGGGAAAGCTGCAGCTGTGTTTCTCATCCTGGAGCTGCTCTTTGCAGTCTGAAAGCTCTCATGGAAGAAGAATCCTCAGCAATCCTGAAAAACTGTCCTGAGCATTTTCAAATGGTGCCTTTAGTTAGAGGAGGCATCTCTGAGTTTGCGATGCTGTCGCACTAGTGACATCATCTGCACGTCTGCCGTAGCACAAACCAGGCTCGTTCTGGCTCACACACCCGCCAAGCTGTCAGGAGAGACTCTTGGCTCTGCACTTTGGCATTTGATGTGGCTGGACACACAAGTCCTTGCAAGAGTCAAGGTTAGGGCAGTATCAGCTGCTTGTCTTCCTGTAAGAGAGCTCCTGCGCTCTTTCACCAGGACTTGGCTGTCAGGAGCATGAGGCGTTTCAGCAGCTGCCCTGGCGGTACCCGGCAGACAGCGAGTTCCTCCCGCCCAGCTGCAGGGTGCAGAGGAGCGGGGCTAAAGGAGCCTGTGAGGATCTGCCTGTCCATCTTCATGCCCTCACATGTGGTATTCTGACAGCTGTGGTCTACCATTTAGGCTCAAAGTCTTCAGAGGATGGAGACCTCACAGATCTGCAGCCTGAGACAATGACACAATGATTGCCAGTTCAAACTGTCATTTAGTCTAAAATGTTTTTCTTAATCTCTCACCTAATGCAATTTAAGACCATCAATATTTGTGCTTTCTCTCACTGGCACGGGGAAAGGATCATATTCTTGCTGTTTGCAGGAGCTGTGGTTTTATTTGTCTGAAGAGATGATTCCTTCAGTTGTTCTTTCTTCAAGCTCAATCATTTGAACTCCTTCACTCCCCCCTTAGGGGTCATGTTTCCAGACCTCAGTTCATTCACACCGCTCACCTCTGGGATTTATCCAGCTGCTCCACTCGTCCTTTGAAGTGTGGTTCCCTGAACTGGACACCATGCTTCAGCTGGGGATAAAGCACGCGGATGACTTCACTGCTTTGCAGGCAGCGTGCACCTGATACAACATTTTCCCTTTCCACGCAGTGGTGTCACTGCCTGGCACTCGCATGGGCCCACAGCAGCACCAGCCCCACCTCCCTGAGCTCCCACCCAGCAGCTCTTAGTCAGAGCTGCAGTGATTCCTGCCTGGGTAGACCTGGCACTCATCTCCATTGATTTTCACCTCATCTTCCCAGCTCATTTCTCCAGTTTATGAGGTTTTAAATCCTGTCCTCCAATAATCTTGCAGTTCCACCTCAATGTGTCATTTGCAAGTGTAACTAACATTCTCTGTTCCACCACCTGCACTGTGAATATTCCCCAGCACAAAAAGAGCAAGCCCTTGAAAAGCTCTAGGTACATCCTTCCATTTTGACAATGAATCATTGATAAATACTCATGTGATGGGGCTCTTCAACAAGTTGTACCTTATCTAATAGCAGTTTTACCTGGATCATATTTCTTAGCTTGCTTACAAGAAGACTATGTGAGACAGCATCAGGAACTTTTACATAAAGTCAAGACATGTGACACCTGCTGTGTCTCTTCTATCCACCTTTTACCATTTTGTGGAAGGAACTTAAACAGATTAGAGAAGATTTGTTCTTGACAAATCCACATTGGTTGCTACCCATCTCCTCGTTATCTTTCAGGTGCTTACAAATTGTTTAATTACTGGTTTTCCAGAAACAGGAGCTAAGCTGACTGACCTATAATTCTCTGACTTCTTTTTCCTCTACCCCCTTTTTATAGGCAGACACCTATTTGTCAGTCTTCCAGTAGTTCATGAGGTCTTAAATGCTCTCAAATGCTCTTAAGTCAATTCTTCACATACCCTACACTGGGATTCCTTAGACCCAGATAGGTTGAACATTCCTGACTTCTAACTGCCCGCCATACCTGCCTGAGTCTAAAATCCTGCCCCTTCGCCCTTGGTATTAACTATGACTGACAGCCATCTTTTTTTGCTGTTAACCTTTTAGACGAGACTGGAGCAAGATGCTTCAAAAGACTGGTCTTCTTAGTGTCATATCTCAATAACTGTACTGTTCTGTGGAGGAGCAAGCCAACTCTCAGTCTTTCCAGCAAATGCATACGTGCCACTTCTGGTTTCCCTTGTTGGTTGCACTTCATGTTGTGTTTTTCTATATTTTCCGTCTACTTGCTCCTGCTTTCATATTTGTCTGATTGTTTCCTGTTTGTGTTTGGAGTCACCACAGAGCTGATGGTTTAGCTGAGTTCATTTCACACTACACTGCTAGCACCTCCTTTGCACAGTGTCTGAACAACATTCTTCGGAGGAACTGGCCCCTGCTATGTTAGTATTTCAGTCACACGAGGCATTATACCAAGTCTTCATTAAGCCCATTCAGTTGTGTTATTGAGCATGAATTAAGAATTAGAATCGGAAAACCACAGAATACTAGAGTTTGGAAAGGACTTTGGGATGTTCGCAGTCCAACCTCCTACTCAAAGCAGGACTAACCTCAAGGTTAGATAAGGTAGCTCAGGGTCTTGTTCGGTTGAGGTTTCATGATAAAACTTCCTCAGAGGTCCCGGAGGTGGTGAGACAAGTGCAGGAGAAGTGCTTGCTGGAGACCACAGCACAGTCCCAGGAGCAGCACCTCCCTGTCAGCCAGTTACTGTCCTGACTTACTGTGTTCCTCTTCGTACACAGCCTGTCTTTCATCTTCCTTCTCTGGGCTACCCTTGCTCACATGAGAGTGCACATGCATGTCAATGAAGAGTGGCGTCGTTTTACACTCCTGCTTCCCCTTCCTCATCATCCAGGGTTTTGTAAACCCAACTGATGCTTATAGGAGCTGCAGAGATCCCCCACTTCTGAAATCCAGACACTGCCTGTCACCTCAGAGTGTGCCCAGTAACCCATGTTCTGTGTGACATCACCTGATATGCTGGCTGGAGATGAGGGATGCTGCAGTAAGAGGAGATGAGTGGTGGGAGGAGCATGTCTACACCCTTCATAGCATGAGTCAGGATGCTGGAATGTCTGGCACAGAAGATTTACATATTCTGAGCTGCCTGCATGGAGATTTCTTGTTTCATCACAAAACCTTGAATTTTCCATTGAGGAGGGAATTCAGAGATCTGCCAGAGGGATTTTGTCTTGCTGGTATTCAGACGTTGCCTTATGATCCTTTTTCCACTCCTTTTCACACATGCAGCGTCTCCCCAGCAGTTCCCTTTCCAGCACTTCGCACTAAGCAGGGCTGTCTGATTATTCCTCGTGACAGGTGTAAAAGTGCCTGGATCCATGGCAGCCCTACTGCAGAAAATCTCCTGTGAAGAGTGAGCTTTCATTTCATGTAGCGAGCCAGATTTCTGTGGAAATCTGTACTGGACTGACTTGTGGTCAGGCCGACGTGCCGAGGGGGGGCTGCGGGCCAGGCGGCACATGGCCGCTGGCGGCTGGGCTGCTCTTGCAGAGGTACCTGGGGATGGAGGTTTATCCCCAGTTTTTCACTATCTCTCAATCCAATTTACTGCAGACTCTTCTGACAATTTAATTACACAACATTTAATACTATGAATTGTTAATTTATGGGAGAGAGATCTACAAAGAGCTTTTTAGGTAGCAGCAGAATGAAATGCACTGTTTCTTCATGCGCTCGCTTCCTCCCGCCCTCTCCTGTGCACTCGGATTCATTCTGCTGAAGCTGGTTCCTGCTGCCACTGCCCTCCACAAACCTGTGCAATGGTCCCACGCATGTCCCAGCCCTTCCCAGGCAGGGAGGGATGTTTGCTGTCCCAACAGTGTTCACGCTTTTGTTGGCTCTTTCCCTCTCCCAAGCCTGTCCAGGAGAAGAATGTTTCAGGCACAGGGTTACTGGGGGGTGGAACAAGGGGCTTGGTGACAGGATGATGCCTGTCACACATCCCTGCGGGACAGGAGCCAGCCGCTGTACGAGCCATGCCGTGTCCCAGTGTGGTGTCACCTGGGTCTCTCAGACCTTTCTGGGCCTCGGTTTCCCCATCCGGGAGAGCAGTGCGGGGCTGTGCGGTCCCCCCGCTGGCTCCTGCAC
The DNA here is from genome assembly GCF_003259725.1 of Athene cunicularia. Lineage (NCBI taxonomy): Eukaryota > Metazoa > Chordata > Aves > Strigiformes > Strigidae > Athene > Athene cunicularia. The sequence continues at coordinate 261,160 of NW_020799114.1, read as the reverse complement.
CTCGCCACCAGTGTCCGGGACACAGCTCCCGCCCGGGGCCCGCTGCGGCACATGCCACTCACAGAGCCCCGGTGCCATGCGGCCACTGCCCAGCCCCGCTGCCCCTCCTCGGCCGGCGCCGGGACCGCTCAGCCAGTCCCAGATCCATCTGCTCTGCTCCAGACCTGGGACAGGCCACGGGTTCCACAGCAGGGCTCTGTTCTCATGACAGATACCCAAAGGCAGATTTTCTTTTAATTAAATAGGAAAATCTATAATGCAGTCAGCATGATGCCTCTTGGTATGTTTATTTTTATATCCTTATTTATTTGCTTTTGTTCTCAACATATGCTTTCATTATGAGGGAGATTTTTATACTGACCATCTGTGCATTACGGATGAATTTCAGATAGGACTGAAGGACTTGGGGAGCAGGATAGAAGTCAGTTGAGTTTTTTAATATCTGAGTGGAAATGGATGTCGTTTTACAGTTGTGGAATAAACACACCAACTAGTCTTTTTCTTAAAATAATATTGAAATTGCAAAATAGACATTTTTAAGCTATTGTCTTTAGGTTTCAGGATTACCATGCTTTTGAGATTAGTGAAGTATTTCATAGCTCATACAGTTAATGTTTCTGTCTCTACAGTCAGAAAAAATATTTAGCATTTCAATAAAATTCTGCCTACATTTTAATATTTTTCTCCTCAGCCAAAGGGCAAAAAGCATTTAATTTCCCCAGCACTGAAGGTGATGGCATTTATCCGTGTGTCTGTATGACTGTAGTTCTGTACCCAGCCCAGTTTCAGGTCTTGGGGAACAGGTCAGATATCCCCTGTGGATGTCATGAAGACGAGAAGGGAGCCTGCCAAACCTTGGCTGGCACAGTACCCATGGCTGTGCTTGCCTCAAAGAAAAGGGCTGCTGCTCTCGCCGGTTTTCGCTGCTCTCGCTGGTTGTTGCTGCCCTCCCTGTCCTCTTGGCACAGTTTGACGTGATGAAACATCCTGCGTGCCCCCTCCCTTGCGGCCGGTGTGAGCCCCACAGCCCCCGCCTGTAGCACACAGCCATGGAAGACCTGGGCACCTCTGTGTCCCTGCACAGGCGGGAGGCACCGCTGGCCGCTCTCCCCCCCGCTGCGGAGGAGCAGTTCAGGGGCATCGTGGACCCCTGGCGTGGTGGAGCCACATGGCAAGTGTCCCGGGCACAGTGGGAGCCACGGCTCCCACGTGAGCCCAAGCTCTGCGGAGGGAGCTGCTTAGCAGGAGGCTCTTCCCACGTGTAGTGACTCCTTCAAGCTTCCAATTCCGCTGTGTCTCACAGCTTTTACCCCTCCTTCCTCTTTGCCTTGTTATTTTTCCTTTTGACCACTTTTCTATGCTCTAAGGTCAAGGGTTTGCCCTATGGAAAGAAAAAGCTTAGTTGAAAATTAGGAGATTTAATCAAAGCTTCTCCAGACAGCATGAACAATCACCAAACACTGAACTGGACAAAATGAAAGGCCATTCAAATGGAAACAGGGGGTTGTGCAGATCTCCCTGAGCAAAGAACTTGACGCCGTTTCCACCACCCCACGTGCCGTGCTCATTACTGCAGAGACTGTGGATGAGGCCTGGGGGGGGCGGGCAGCAGGGGGGCATAGGCACCATCATGTAGCATTTCTTGCCAAGTAACAGTGACAGAACCAGGGAAAAGGGCCTCAAGGACTGTAGACGTGGTGCTTAGGGACATGGTTTAGTGGTGGGCTTGGCAGTGTTGGGTTAACGGTTGGACTTACTGATTTTAAAGGTCTTTTCAACCCAAACGATTCAGTGATCCTGTGATTCCCTCGGGCCTGAAGGCGATGCCGTGGCTGTCAGCAATGCCTCTGGAGGCTGCAGGTGTGCAGGGAAAGCTCTCCTCTGCCCTGCACCCTGCTCTGAGGACATGCCCACATGCTGCAGGCCCTGGGCATGCCCGGAGCGTGTCGTTCTGCCCCCTCAGCAAGGCACGAGTGGTGCAGGCAGCTGCCCCCAGACACGGCTCTGTGCAGGGCGCTGGGATGGGCCGCAGCTGCCCGGGCTCAGCTCGGCACCGCCTGTGCGCAGAGACCCGGCAGAGCGAGACCAAGCTCTGCACAACGTGTGGGCAGTGGTGCCCTGCATGGGTGGCATCGCGCAGTGCGGGACGTACCTCTGCAGGGACGTAGGACTGGGGCTGCTTTTGGGCAGCGATCGGCCTCCTCAGTGCTGGCACTACCCCTCCTGGGGCAGGCAGCATGCTCCTGCCTTCACCCTCCTGCCTGCGCCCTCCTGCCTGCGCCCTCCTGCCTGCACCCTCCTGCCTGTGCCCTCCTGCCTGCACTCTCCTGTCTGCACCCTCCTGCCTGCGCCCTCCTGCCTTCCCCCTCCCGCCTGCCCCCTCCTGCCCTCACCCTCCTGCCTGCGCCCTCCTGCCTGCACTCCCCTGCCTGCCCCCTCCTGCCTTCACCCTCCTGCCTGTGCCCTCCTGCCTGCGCCCTCCTGCCTGCACTCTCCTGCCTTCACCCTCCTGCCTGTGCCCTCCTGTCTGCGCGCTGGTGCCAGAGAGGGTTGTGTGAGCTTTGTGCTCCCGCTGCTGCGTTCCAGTCCTGGTGCTAGTATTCTGCAGCTGAAGCTGAGTGAGGCAGAGACAATGTACTCGAGCATTCTGTCTGAGGGGAGTTTGGGGAGGGGGAGAGGGAAAAAGGCTGTTAGATCTATCGCTGACAATTTAGATTCAGAGACATTTCATCTGCAGTTCCCTCAAGTGTTGAATTGAATAAAACCAGCAGCAGCAGTGGAAAAGGGGGTGGGGGAAGGGCTCTGAGCACTCTCGGCTAAACAAAAAGAGACAGGCGGCTCATAAAAAAAAAGAATTGCATCCTTGGGCTGAAAATACAGATTCACAAGGAAGGGAGGAGGACGCGTGGCAGGGCCCACCTGGCGGGCAGGGAGGGCCCTGGGCAGGCGCTGCCCAAGGCTCCCGGTGCTCCTGCTGCCTGAGCAGATCACAGGGTTTACTTCTAGGTTTCATGATTTTCTGTGGGTTTTTTGAAGTTCCAGTTGTAGAATCAAGCAGGAAGAACAGAGTCCTAGGCTTTGTTTGCAGTTTAAAAAAAAATTCTACTTCACTTTCCAGTGCTTCAGGAGAAAAGTGCAAAAGTAAAACCCTCAAGGGTCAAAAATTCAGAAGAAAAAGTAACTTAGCACTTAGAGTTTTGTAAACGCTTGCTCTTCGGGGTCCTGACTCGTGGTTCCCAGATGCAGTCATGGGATGGCAGAAATCTCCTCATCATTAGGTATTTCTGTTCATCTGCCTTTGAGAGGGAATTGCTGCTGGTTCTTGTTCTGGCCATGCATTGCAGCAGTTGTTTTTCTCCAGGTCTGTCATGCATCGCACCGGCGTCAGGTGAGGACAGCTTCCAGAGAGCCACTCAGCCCGGCCGAGCCTGAAAGGAGGCCAGCAGCCACTGGAGAGAATTAGATCACAGTAGAAAATAAATTCTTGGGGTCCCTGTTGCCCTGTGTGAGTGTGGTGCCACCACTTCCACAGAGGTGCTTCCAGTGGCTTATTAGTTCCCAGAGAAGCATGGGGTGCCCCAAGGCTGCCTGTGACCTCCTCTCAGGACACCCCTCGGGCACTGGTGCTGCTTTGCTGCAGCACCGCTCCCCGCTGCCGTTTCCCAGGCGCTTCCAGCCCACGGGGGCCAGGCCCTGCGCTCAGGCCTCTCCAGGGCAGCGGGTCCCACTCCAAGACGCGGCCCTTGCACCTGCCAAGGCCTCTGCAGGAGGGAAGGGCCTGGGCAGAGGGGCTGCGTCTCACCTGTGCTCCTTCCAGCTGGGTCTCCTCTCCTGCAGAAAAGACAGTAGCTTTCCATCCCACACACGCAGCTTGTTCCCGGCAAGCAGCCTGCCAGGCTCCCCAGAGCTCCCAGAGCTCCTCTTGTCCTCCAGCGAGCGTCTTGCTGGCCGAGCGGAGAGCAAGGCTTCTCCTAAGGTGCTGTCTTACTGTTCGACCAGGTGCTGCAGCGATTCAATCCAGTTTAGCTGGGCGGAAAACCTCCTCGTGGCCAGCACAGCACTTCTGGAAATGCTCACAGAGCAGCAGCACAGCTCTCAGCACCTATTCCAGTACGAGGCAGAGTTCTAACCTGTGTTTCCTAACATGATCTTACTGACATGCCCTAATCCTCTCCCATTCCTGGTGTGGGCACGGATGTGGGCAAGATTTGTGTGCGATCACAGCCCAGAATGCCCTCACATGTGCATGACCTGTGAACGGCGACGTGACTCAGGCCTTTGCTGGCCTTGCCTCGCCCATCTCAGGTGTAAGGCAGCTGATGGGGTGCTGGGTGTTTACCTGCACAATCTCTAGGCCTGCTTTGAGTCCCATTAGATAAGAGTACAGTGTCAGGCACTGGTCTGCACCAGCATTTCTAGCAGTAGTGGGGGATTGCAGGCAGCCAGCTGGTGCGTAATCCCAGAGCAGGCACCAGGTGCTCGGGCAGGACCTGTTCACACTGCTCAGGTCCCACACCCGCGGGCTTAGGCACAGGGTGAAGGGGCTGGCTGACACTCCTCAGAAGGTATTCCTTCCAAAAATGTGTTCCTGCCTTACGTGGAAACATAAATCTTTTGTCTGTCATCCCCCCATTTTCTTTATTGACCTCCTTGCCCCCTTATAACAACACCTTAGTGATGGGTCTTATGTCTGACGTGTTGCGCAGCTCTGCTTCAGGCCACATGAGGATGTGCAAGCAGAGAGCACATGCATGCGGCCAGGACGCTGCGTTGGCCAATACCCCGTGTCAGCCAGCACGCCGTGTTGGCCAGCACATCCCAGCACAGCGTGCCCGCACAGGGGAACTGGGCGCCGGCACAGGACCAGCATGTGAGCAGATGCTGGTGGGCAGCCTTGGGGAGAAACGGGAGCAGGAAGGCAGGCGGGATGGCGTAGGTGGGGGCACTGGCTTGCTGAGAAACCATTTGAATGACCTGCAGGTGAAGTCATACCCCCCAGCTGGTCTGCCCAGCACCACCAGCAACGCAGCTGGACAGCTCGGGCTGGCTCCTGAAACCGTGCTGGCGGAGCTGGTGAGCGCCGTGCTTATGTTGCAACGTCCCCCGCCTTTGCTGTGCTCATGCAGAAGTGCATGTGAAATACAAAGGCAAGAACAGGGCGGGCAGTCGGGACTTCTCAGGGCAGGCACCAATACCTTTCTTTGAAGTTGTTTCAGCTGTAAAACAGGGGTCACAATTCTCACCTACATCACAAGGATTTGGGAGCCTGATTAGCTACAGCTGGTAAAAGCCTGAATAAGTCTTACTGTGACTCCAGGACCAAAGAGGAGAGAACGAGAGAGGCTGTCTTACAGCCATGTATTATGCTGCCCTAATTTTCTCCCTGTGTTATTGATCCAGTGGCTTGCTAAGACACAGCCCTGCCTGCTGTAGTGGTTTAATTCATTTTTAAGCATCATTATTTTTCATGTTGTGGTCTCCCCCTGCTTGGGGTGCTTCTCACTGCCCATCCCCAAAAACGTCCGCTCCTGTCTGTGTTTCATGGCGTGTGCTGCTCCCGTGTGTGTGTGTGTACACCAGGGAGATGGAGAGGCAGCTTCAGCTACACTAAGCAATTAAACTCCGGTAGCTCAGGGATGAGCAGGAGGCCGTGATTTTCTTTTCCTTTGCAGTAATTGCCTCTGCAATCAGCTTTGATCACCCGAGAGCAGAGGAGATGAGTGCTGCAAGTTGACATCAGTGGTTTTAATATATCCATTTACATATACAGGAGCAGTGCAGCATACAGCTTTCCATAGCGCCTCTGACCTGAAACCATCGCCGCTCCATAGACACCTCATTTAATTTAATACTTCACCGACACTGCGGAAGCCACAGGATGGGGATGGGAGGGGGGATAATCAAGCCCTCACTCTCTCGCTCTCCGTGAATGTCTGTAGAAATGACATGAAAGTAATTGCTTTTGAAAAGCAAAGCAGAAATGGCACAATTGATTCCACTTAAATGAGAGGAGAAGGGGTGGGGGTGGGGGATGTTCACCCTAAACATGCCACCTTCTTTCCTGCTGCAAGCAAATCGCTTCGTGGGTCTGTGTGGGGATAAGGTGGGCTTGTCTCCGAACGCTGAGCCCAGACAGGCAGCTCTGCTTTGAGCCAGAGACGTCCTCCCAGTTCACCCCGACCCAAAGGTAGACGCTGCTCCACGAAGCTGTATGACATCCCCGTGGTCACAGGCGTTTCTGTTGCTGGGGAGCTGGTAGGGAGCCTCACTGCATTGAGGATCCTGGAATTATTCTGCCTCCAAACCACACTCACCTGCGGGAAGGAGTGTTTATCCTGCATGCAGAGGACAGACACATCAGCTCCCCCCGTCTCTCACCCATCCCAGGTTATCCCTGTGGATGAAGCTCTGTGAGCCCCAGGCTGCAGAAGCTATCCAGCCTGGTGCTGCCGGATGATGCCCGTCCTCTGTCCCGCACCCCCCCCCATCTCCCTGCCATCTGAGCGGGGGCCCAGCAACCTGAGGTGCAGCCCCTGCCAGGGGGCTCCACTGCTCCCCTGTGCCACTGGTGGGTGCTGGGGCTGCAGGAAGGGAGAGTGCTGTGCTCCTGTCTGAGGGTGCTGTGTGCCTGTCAGCCCCCTGCGCCAGCCTGTGCCACTCCCGCTGATCGCCGGGTCCCTCTGGGGTTCGCTGTGTCCTGGGCCAACGCGCTGGCGGTGCCAGGGGGTCCTGGGCCCAGCTGTGCGGGGACAAGCCCTTGAGTGGATTTTATGTTGCTGTCCCTTGGCCTCTCAGCGAGGGAGAACTCGCACCCCCTGGATGCTGTGCTGCTTCACCTCTTTGTTCTCCATCTCCTCTGCCTGGCACCAGCTGGTCTGTGCCCCTGACTCCAGCCACAGCCAAGGTCTGGCTTTGCCACTTTTCCCTGCTGCCAGGGATTTCCCCAGCTCTTCATCCAGCCTCCACGGGCAGTCCCAGGGCTGCGAGAGGGAGGTGGCATCTCAGGCCACAGCTCTGCTCCAGGCTGCTCAGAGCCCTGCACTGCCGAGAGGGAGGGGGAAGAAAGTGCCAGGCTGAACACAGTGGGGCATGAAAAGTCCTTCGTGCCCTGGCGCTTGTTCTGTTCTCTGGCAAATACGGGAAGGAACCACCACACCAGAGTGCCGGGGATTCTTCCTGGCCTGGGAAGGCTCAGGAACGCTTGTGCCAGGGCAAAGCTGGGGATCTGCAGAGCATCTCTATACCTGGTCCGGTGGTGTGAGGGGCACGGGCAGTGCGATGGGTACGGGCGGTGCGATGGGTGTGAGGGGTACGGGCAGTGCGAGGGGCGCAGGCGATGTGAGGGGCGCGGGCGGTGCGAGGGGCGCGGGCGGTGCGAGGGGCGCGGGCGGTGCGAGGGGCGCGGGCAGTGCGAGGGGCGCGGGTGGTGTGATGGGCGCGGGCAGTTGCTGCCAGCAGCGAGAGCGACCCAGAGGACGGTGGCTGCCTGCCCCACGCTGGGCACGTCCTGGGTTCCTCAGAGCCTGCAGTGCCGCTGCTGGAGCCGGCGCTTGGCACACGTGGGCCCTGCTGGGGATGTACAGGCGGGTGAGTGAGCACACGTGCATGCGCTCACATCCCCTCAGAATTTAAACATTTTCTTTTTTTTCTTTTGGTGGGTGTTTTGCTGGACAGCGATAACCTTTCTCACTGCGGGTTTGAGTGTGTTCCGTGCATACAGAATACGGCTTGGAGGAAGACAGGCCACTGTGCTCATAACAATGTCTCCAATACATCTTTAATGTAGACATTAATGTCATTTTATGTTAATTACATGCAAATTGATTATTAATGTATTTATTGAATGTTGACAGCTGGGTGACAGTCTTCAGTAAATATGTTTTACTAATCAGTTAGCATTTAATTAATATCGAAATTCTCTCTAGGTTTAGTAAGACAGTGAACATTAATTAGGCCCCTCAGTTGCTGCTGTGTTGCAGGACGTCCGCAGTGATGCTGACAGGGCTCAGCCGTGCTCGGCAGCTCCGCCAGGCGCAGGGGGCTGGGGGCCCTGCCAGCCGGACAGACAGACACCTCCCCGGGAGGGAGCGGTCTCTGGAGATGTCCCTCCCGGGAGGACCCTGCGCAGGCAGCACAGCGCTGCCCGAGGGCAGCTGGTGGTGGGATGTGCCTCCCTGCCCCGCGTTGGGCCCAGCAGGTCCTTCAAGAGCAGGGAGCCGTGTCAGTGCCCCGCAGCGGGGCTGCTTGTGGGGGTGAGGAGAGGGACAGGGCAGGGCAGCGGGTCTGGGGTGTGGGCACGACCCTTGGGCAGTTCATGCCTGTGGGCCCTCAGGGCCTCTGCTCTTCCCATTTCTAGTAAGAGATGTATCACCTACATGGGACCTATTGACAGGGGAGAAGAATACACTAGATCTCTTCTAGAAATCTGTTCTCTATATGTTCTGTCTTATCCCCGCACCTCTGTGCAGCGGCACAGGCCCTGCTCTCATCCATCGAGATGTCTGTAGTGTCTGTGCGCTGCCCGTCTCCCCTTCAGTGTTATTGGGAAGCCCTGGAGAGCCCCTTTCCCCGTGAAACGGGGCTGCCTCCAGCCGCTCCCGAGCCGTGCCAGCAGCGTGCTGTTCCCACCCGCTGTGTCACTTCACTGCACGTAAGGCCTGTGCTCATGGCGAGGCATCGCACAGCCCCTGGCCAGCTGCTGACCAGCATTCCCTCTTGCCTCCCTGTCACGAGGAGGGCAGGAGCCATGCAGAGCCTTTGCCCTTGCCCCACACCTTTGCACCCACTGGCTGTGGCTCCTCTCCCGTCAGAGGAAGGCGAGCAGCGTCCCTCAGCTGCTAGTCACAAAGGCACGGCGGGGGGCAGGGGGGCAGTGGCTGGGGCTCCTGCAGATCGATACCTCAGTCTTGTCATGCTAATTGCTCCTTGGTTGACATTCATGATCCTTTCCTGCTCCCTCCCTCTGTAAACTCCTTGCAGCTGGGACACCAAGAAGTGAGAGCTCTGGGCCCTCAAAGCCCACTCCTGCTCAGGCAGGACAAGGGGGTGAAGCACAAGCTGCAGGGCAGGGAGCTCCCCTTCCCCGTCACACCGGGGACAGAAGGCGCGGGGGAAATGCCTGAAGGGGTCCCAGCACACAGCCGAATCAGATCTGGTTATTTAGTTATTAGTTACAATAACTTTGGGTTTGCTCAGCTGCTCTTTACTTCCCTCACCCAGCCTGTCTGTCACCCCCTTGGTGAGCAGAGGAGGCAGGTACCCCAGCGCGGCAGAGTCTCTGCCTTCCCCGAGTTGGACGGATCGCTGCTGCTGCGGGCGCACGTCAGCTCACACCTACCATATTGGCTTCCTGTCCCCAGAACATCAGGTTTTTGCAGCTAATGTGTGCGGGGGGGTGTCTCCTCCCGACAATCCCCACCCCCAGCAGCATCAGGCCTGTGCTGTTCGGGGTTTTGTTAAGCCGTTTAGTATTAATTGATTTTTTTTTCCATTTTTTCTTTCTTTCCCTGGGCGGGTCAATAGCTGGATGCTCAAGAGCAGAGGATCTATCAACTGCAGACCAAGCAGAGGGAGAGGCAGGCAGAACTGGAGCAGAAATGCAGGCGGATCCAGCAGCTCAGCCAGGACCTGGGGGCCAGCTGCCAGCTGCAGGAGAAAGCTCAGAAGCAGGTAGGAGGAGATGCCCGCTCTAGCTTGGCAGCCCAGGCTGGGAAGGGAGCGTTATTTAATGCTTTCACACCAGTAGGGATTATCTACTGTTCTCGTTTACATGGCAGCATAAGGAAGGGCTAAAGATGTGAAAGTGGAGTCTGTCAACTCCCAGTGAGGAGGGGAAGGTCCAGGGATCCGGGGAGACAGCTACGGCTCCGCTGGCTGTAAATGGGTGCTGGGTTTGCTCTCGCTGCAAGGGTGTGGCTGCTCTAGGGCACAGATGGGCTGGGCGTTGCTCCCCGCTGCTGACCTGCTCCCAGAGAAGGGGCCAGGGCGGCCGGAGGGACGGTGCCTCCCGGGACAGCGCTGCCCGGGCTGGTGGGAACGGTGACGTGTGGCGAGCCAGGAGAGGAGGCTCCTTCTGATCTGTTCTGCTGTGCTGCTGTGGAGGAAATCCTGGGTTTGCTCCGGGACACGCAGACAATGAGGGCGGGAGTGCCCCCGTGGCCCTGCGGAGCTGCGGGGAGGCCTGCTGGGCAGCGTCCTGCCTCTCCTCTCTGTACCGGCCGCCTGCCCCTGCCCCGCCACAGCTCCACTCCTCCGGCCCCTCTGTCTCGGAAGGTGCTGGGGGCCGGACCCTTTGCTCAGACCGTGTATTTCTTCTGCTCCTGAATCCGGCTTGGGAGAGCGTCCTGGCCCCCATCCCCACTGCTGGCCGCGTGGGCACCCTCAGTCGTGAGCGGATTTTGGCCAGGAGCTGTATTCAGGTCCAGAGGGCAGAGAGGCAAGAGCTGATCCCGAGAAGCTGTGCAGCTGCTGCTGCTGCACAACTGCAGGACTTGCTTAACTGCGTCTGTCCTCCGTGGTACCCACCTCTAATCTCTTTCAGCACCCCGTAAGCCAGAAAAATTATGTCTATTTTAACAACTTGGTAGTTAAATATTCTCAGTGTTCTGGAAGACTAAACCAGGTTCTCTCGATACTGGAGTAGGGGTACCAGCGTGCCGGACAGCAGGGTGAGCCCAGCAGAGCTCGTTTGTCTGAGCAGCAGCTCAGAGGGCAGCATTTAAAAATTGGGATGGGGGGCTAGCTATCCCATTATTATTCAAAGTGGAAACATATTGCTTCGCTTAATTTGGTGATTATGAATATGAACAATATCTGTAGTGCATCATATATGAATATGATTCATGTGATACGAAGGAAAATGAGATACTGCTCCGTTCACTGCCAAGTCCCCCATTGTTCTCTGTGTGTGGAGACAACATAGTGCGGGACTGAGCCGCCCGCGCTGCGGTTGCTCAGTGGCGAAGGCCAGTCCGGGAAGTTTGTGGGTGTTGTGTGTGTGGAGGGGGAGGACAAACGACCGACGAGTGTGTCGGCCGTGCCTATGCTCTGTTCTGCATACCTGCGGCAGGACCGTGTGCTGTCTTGTGCAAGGACAGCACAGCAGGGCGGGAACCGCGAGTCTGCTCCTTCGCACAGTTACTGTCTCACTCCCATCCCATCCTCACCCTCCACTGATACCAAGGTCAGCTGAGCCGAGCTCCTTGGGTTTGGTGGGAAAGGGGCAGATAACACAGCGCAGCTCTAAGCTTTCTCCTACAAAACTCCCAGTTAAAGTACTGACCATCCAGCCCTGTTACATAAAAATATAACAGTATCCTGGGTCAGAGCAGTGTTGCACCTAGCTCTGTGTTTGGCAGCAGCTTACGCCCGTGCCTGGGAAAGAGCCCTCTCCCCCTGGGGACAACAGGGGACACTTGTGCTGTTGCCCCAAGGTGCTCGCCCACCTTCTGTGGGGAAGGGGCTTCCTGAGCCCAGGAGGGAGTTCTTGTGTTTAAGAGCCCTTGAGGAATTTTCATCCATAACTTGTCAAACTGTTTTTGTAACTCAGATATTATCTGTCTTCTACAGTGTCTTGTAGCAGCAAGTTCCACTGCTTAACCATGTGTGGGAGGCAGAGCTGCCTCCTTTTGTTTATTTTGAACCTGTCCCCTGACAGTTCCTATTGTTTCATTGGAGGAGCCCATGAACAGTCATTCCTTAGTCACCTTCCCTGTGACGCTTCTGGATTTAGAGACCATTGTCGTGTTTCCTTTCCATCATCCTTCTTCCAGACAGAAAGGCCCCAACCTTTTTTTGTGTTTTTTGAGCCAGACACGGTTGCTGATAGACCTCCTGGTCTGGGGGCTTTGGGCTCCCACAGCTGGCAGTCCCAGGACGCCTGTAGCAGGCTGCACACACCAGAAGCCCTCTGCAAGGAGTGTCAGGTGTAATTTAGCACTGGGAGCGTGAGTTATGGTCCTGCCCTTTAAGGAAAGGCTAGCAGCACGGCCCTGCCTGTCAGCTGAGTCCCCCACCCGATTGTGAGCTCTCCTAGCAAATGAATCAGAATTTGGCATATCATTGTTTAATACAGCCCCCATGCTAATGTCTTTTTGAAATGAAACCGAGAAAGCTGTTAACCTCAGTTAGCCAGCTGTCCTCACTGTGACCTGGATAAATCATCGTAGCAGGAGCTCTGAAGAACACCGTGCTCGTTCCTTTGGAGAAGGGAGCTGGGAGGGGAGGACTGTGCTTCCCGCTCATGACAGAAGGGCTCCTCTGCACCAGGCCTGTGCAGAGAAAGCACCACTGTGTCCCCACGCCAGGACCCTGCTGGCGTCTCGGGCCGAGCATCAGGTCCTGGAGCCCTGCAAAGGCACGTGGCCCCCCCGCGAGCTGCCGGCGGAGCCGTGGCAGGAGGCTGCAGGGGCAGAAAGGCAATGTCATGTGTTGGGGCGAGGAGAGAGTGGATTTCCACAGTGACCCCAGGGACTGGCTCCTTCTGCCACTCGGCCACCAGGCACATCTCACCATCCGGCCCCTCACATGACCACATGGTCTCCACGGTCAGTCCCTTCAGCTGGAGGCTGGACCTCCTCCAGGGAAAGGAAATAAAGAGGACAATTTGGTGGCTACCACAACAAGATCTAGATCTATTGGAGCAGGGTGTTTCTCTCCACAAAGCTCTTTTGACTCTGGAAGCTGTTATCTTGATAAAGGCCTCATTACTTTATCTGGTCTCACAGGGTGCTCATAGCTGCTGTCTTTTGGTGTGGCAGTGAGTTCCACCAGACAGGTTTTCTTTTGTGGTCTCTAATCTGGCTGTTTTGTTGGGGTGTTTTTCTCCTGCATGACTGAGGAAAATCACACCACTAGTTGTATGTAAGGAACTCCTGGAAAGAGGAACAAAGCCATCTGTACTGCATGTCCATGAAGGCACCACAAGAACCAGTGGGCACAGCCTGCTTCAAGAAAGATTCATGTTAGAAACAGTTTTCTAATGGGGACGAGAACAAAGCACATGAACAGACTGCCACAGGGGCCTGAGGATTCTGCATCACAGAAGATCTTTAAGGACCAAAACCAAAAGACAGGGCACTTGTAGGTTCCCCTGTCTTAGAATGGGAAGGTGGGCTTTCATCGGCCTCCCGAGGTTCATGCCAGCCTTGCTCATTTCCTAAATCTCTCCTCGCTCATACCACGAATCCCAGGTCTGCCTTCTTCAGAGCCCCACCACGGTCTCCTCTAGTGCTCGCCTGGTGTCAGTGTGCCACTTCCCAGGCTGATCATCCTTTCTAGTGACTGCACTTGAGTCTCGGATCTGTGCTCACATCCTGCTGTGAGCAGGATCACACCTGATCTCCTCAAGGCCCAGTCCCAGCTTTGTGCCCCAGGTGGGGCTGCGTCCCCAGCGGCGCTGGCTGCGGCCCCGTGCTGGGCAGCACCGTGGCTCTGTGGGAGTGCTCTTCCACCTCACTGCCCCGCTCCTGATGCGTCCTCACAGGAGGGACTTGCCGGGGCCTGCACACTAGCATTTGCCCATGTAAATCCATCCTCATGTGTCTTCCTCATTAGTGACGTTCCTTCATCTCTCTTCTTGGGAAGAGGGTTCTCTGTTCCCCTTCCAGCCCTCGGGAAGGACAAGTGGACCTGCCCCACCCCTCACACTGGAGCGAGCCTGGACACCCTGGGCTGATGCCCTGGTGCTCCCTCACACCTTTCAGAGGAGCCTGGAGGCACCCAGGATGCTGCTGGGTAGAGGCAAGCTCCACAGGGTGAGCAGAGGCCTGAGTGCAGCTGGTGGGGGCCCGGTGCCTGCGGTGAGGGGCAGCACCCGTGGCCGAGAGCCGCCACGCTGCTCCTGTGGGAACACGCATGCTCTGCCCTGCCTCACCCACAACAGTAGGTGCTTGTTTGTGGAGCTGCACCCCGGAACTGGCATGTGGAAAGAAAAATGGATTTTGCCCCTTTTACTACCTACTTATCTGGTTACAGGTTACCCAGTAGCCAGAACACGTGCTTTAACATATGCTGAAAAGAGCAAGCAGAGCCTGGAGGATGTCAGTGGGTGATGAAGGCTCCGATACCACCATCTGTACGACATGTGCTGCTGTGCCTTCAGGCTTTGGCCGAGCGCTGCACTTCCACCGTTGGTGGTAAGCTTAAGAGTAGATGAGGCAGAGATGGGAGCGTAGATTTGCTATCAGAACTTTTGGATTCAATTTCCATTCTCAGCAGAATAGCTGTGTGTAGCTTCTTACGTGTGCTGCTTTGCAAACGACTTGTGCAGGACACGGCTCAGCCAGAGACCACCTGCAGAGCAAGGTCAGCCCGATGCCCCAGAGCCTGGCTGCGCTGGCCCAGGCGGTGCGGAGTTCGGGCTCTGACTGATGGAGGGGTCTCACCCCTGCTCCCCGATGGCTGCAGAAGCTCTGCCCTTTGCCTACCTCCTGCTGTTGGAGCGTGGTCGTGGATCTTCGGTGGCTGGAGGGGCAGCAGTGCTGGGGTAGCAGCGGTTGATCCATCTGCTTTCTCGGTGACCTCAGGGGTGCAGTTCTGAGCGAGAAGAGTATTGCCTACCCACAGAGCCTCACAGCCATGTTAGTGCTAAGTGGCACTCACCCAGATTATTGGTCCTCAGTGAGAGGGTGGAACACCAGAGGCACATACCAGATACCCTAAACCGTCCATCAGGACACGGAGCCAGACACCCCAGCACCGCCGGCAGACAGACACACAGCCACAACAGCCAGGGGAACTGCCAGGGCAGGTGAACGGTGGTATTTGTGTAGATGCTGGCGGGGGACCCCACCGGGCATCTGGGTCTGAGAGCCAGTTCTGCAACACAGATGTTAAAGATGGAATAAAGAAAATAATAGAGCATTGACTAAAATGGCCTGCAAGGCTGATTTCTCTTCATGCAGCCTCTGAAGACACAGTCTTTGGGGCTTGGAGAAATAGGCAGCCTCCAGGCTGTGAGGCTAATGCAGAGCCATGGCTGTTTGTATAGCTGCAGAGCCTTTAAGAGAGACTTGGGAAAACTAGCTTGGATTCCAATGAATATTTACAATTACACTGCTCCAAAGCTGAATCCAATCACAGCACTGCAGTATGCAGGCTTTGTGCATCAAAAGAAAATGAGAGGAAAGCTGGAAAGATGGAGTTGCCTTTGGAGAGACTTATAAACACAGATCTCTGCTTGTGGCAGAACTAAAATGCTTTATTTCTGATAGGAGCAATTTATTCTTCAGGCATTTTGCTTGATATTAGAAAGTGCCTGGCTGTTTTTTGAAGTGAGAGTCTTCAGTAGATGGTCTTTAATTCAGAATGAAAGAAAGGAGTGGAAAGTGTTGTAGTCCATAATTTTGATACTGTACTAACAAACTCCAGAAATAGGGGAGCATTTCCAGACGCAAGCAGGGGCTCTTTTCACTCACTGTGTTCTTGGTTGCCATGTGGAAGCAGGCTGGGCAGAGCTACTCTCGTTAAAACCGTGCATCTAATATGATATTTGGCTGATTACCATGCTCTGCCACTGAGCAGGATGATCTAACAGAGAAAGGAAAGGGAAATGCTGGCTGAACATGCATTGCAGCTCAGTACTGGACTTTCTTTTGCAGTGGAAGGTGTACAAAAATAGTGGTGTAGGGGAATCACTGCATGATAAAAAAATGAAGCATTTGTAACTGCTGGATCACTGCAGAGCTGCGTGCAGCAGAATAGGAAGTGCGTGACAAAGCAGAGGCACTGCTCGAGGTGACAACAGGGCCAGCACCAAGCAGCTCCGGCGGCCGGCACACACTGCCCGTGGAGCAGCTCTGCTGCACGGTGGAGATTGTCTGGGATTCTCTGGCTTGTGTTTCTTGTGCTGGCAGCCAGGAGAGCTGTAGGAAAGGGCTCGGCACCAGGCACCCACCTGGATGGTTTAGGAAGACCTACAGTGTGTCCCATCCGTTCCACACATCAGGAGCTGCTATGGACCTGCAGCACAGGGGGGGCAGCTGTGGAAGAAAGGAGGTGTGAGAAGGGACACAAGCACAGGGCAGGCTGGGGACACTCTGGGTCACATAATCAGCAGTTACGCATCTTACTCTGACCCTGCACGCACGGAACATCGGTCACCAGCGCTGCCAATGCGTGGCTGCAGCCCGGAATGCTGCCTGCTGCTCTGGCACAGGGGGCCTTGGTGCAGCCCCGCAGCACCAGACACCACTGCCCTTAATGAAGGACAACTCTATCCTTGCACTCCTCCACGCAGACATTCCCCAGCACCATGGCAGCAACGAGAGCAGATGCTCTGCGAGAAGTCGGGTTGGGATTTAGACCACAGGAGCGTGCAGGCACTGTCACGGTGAGCACTCACCTGAACTGGGGCGGCGGCCGCCGCAGGGCTGCCTCCCCCGTCACCAGCACCAAGGGCAGCGTGTGGCTCTTCTCAGGCTGTGCTAATCCCTTTGTGTGTTTTGAAGCTGATGCTGTTCCCTGGTGCATTTCACCTCGTGCTGCACAGACCCCTTCTGCTGGATGGCAACCTCAGAGGATGCTGACGGGAAATCCCAGGAAGCTAGTCTCTGATCTGAGACCCGCTGGTGCAGGGAGCACTGTCACGTGCAGGCGTGGCATGGGCTGTTCCCTGCAGCTTGGCACACACTGAAGTCGATAGCCCTCAGTGGGAACTTGCATTCGGTATTCTACTAAGAGGCTTAAAATCGACTGTGAAGTTTTGGTGTCGCTACAAAATAAATGTTCTCAGTGTCTCCACTGGTAGCTTGGTCCAGAAGGAGACGGTGCAGTTTGGTGATTGATTCCTGGAACCTGGCTAGTGCATCTGCACTGTGGCATTTGGAATCACGAAACACAGTCATTCATTTCATTCATTTGAAGTTGTCTTGCGGGAATGACAGCTGCCCAGCGACTTCCACAGGAAGATGAGCAATGTGACAGTACTGTGTGCAGCAGGAACAACAGGGCAGTTTTGCACCCATCAGGAAGCCACTGTGATCTGTCTTGCTCTCCACAGCTTATTATAGGCTCTTGTACCAGCTCCTGACAGATGCCAGTTGCTCCAGGTGACCAAAGGAGGAGTAGCACACACACAAATCTGGTAAACCCACAGCCTGCTGGAAAGCTACAGATAGTTGCTAGTGTCAGAAGCAGGTTAAAGCTCAGGGCAGCAAATGCTATTGGAGCAGGACTTGGCCTAACAGTCTGGAGGAGCCACCAGCCCAGGAGCTGGAGCAGCTGCCAGGGTCTCCTCTTGCCCGTGCTGTGTGTTATCTTCTTCGAGCTGGCTGGAATGTAAATGAGAGCTTCCTGAGCCCGGGGGGCTGGAGGGCAGACTCAGAGCAAGGAGCCACTGCTCATTTCTAAGCCCCGTGCTGGGCTCTCACCTGTCCACAGTGGGAACTGCATGGCACGACTCCCGCTGCCTGGGACAGCTGAGCAGGCTCTGCCCCACTCCCTCGTCTGACCACGTAGCCCTGAGAAGGTCAGAAGCGTTGGTGCTGTGGAGGGGTACAGGAGAGCGGAGAAAGGGCTGGCAGTGATCTGTAGGCCCGGAGGGGAGGACTTCCAGCAGAGCTGGCCAGCAGACACAACAGCCAACTGCTGGCTGGGCATCCTGGCAGCCCACACGAGGAGGCACGGCAACAGGGAGCTCCTGCTGTTGCTGCCAGCAGCAGGGGTGTTTGAAAGTGGATGAGCCTGGGAAGGCTCACCTGCACCCTGACACGGCAGTGCACAGGTGGGGTGAGTAGCCCACCACTGCAGATGGTTAAGCTAGGTTTTCCGGATACAACTCCTTAAAAAAAGGAGACCCGACTGCTGTTGAGACAGGCAGGATCAGTCCTTGCAAAGGAGCCTGGAGCAGTGAAGGAAAGAAACCTGCAGTCAGCTGGAAGTCTGTCCAGCTCAGTCTCATCTTGCCAGGAGCCCAGAACTGCTCTCTGGGTCAGCGTAAGAGGAGGGCACAGACACCACGGTGTTGCCCAGCGTCCTCTGCCAGCCCCCAGTGACCCACACCCCAGGGCTTAGGGAGAAAAAGTGTGGTCTTGTATTTAGTCAGTATAAGTGCATTTTTTTTCTCCCGTTAAACTATTTCTTTTTGAACCCATATAAATTTCAGGAGTCCACCAGACTGCAAAGCAGTCTGACACAACATAAGACATTAAAAAAAAGAACTAATTTTTGTTTTGTAGTTGTTATCTACTAATTTATGGGGTGCTGCTGGTTCTTATATTGAAGGGACAATGAGGAACCATATACTGCAGACAACCTCTGTGTGCCAAACTTGATTTTATAATCCTCTTCAGTTGTTTCTTTTCCAGGCTAAAAAGACTATCTACTTTTTCCTCACATGGAAAATATTCTTTGTATTTGATCATCCTTGTTGCTCTTCTCTGAAATGCTTCCAACTCTTATTTTTCTTGAGAGGCAGACCAGAGCTGCATATGGTAATCACAGTGCAGCTTCCACTATGGATCTGTTCAGTGGCATAGCTGTGATCTGTTCCCCATTATTTTCCTAATAATTCTTAACAGTCAGTTTGCCTCTTGGGCTGCTCCTGGGCACTAAGCAAACATTTCCATAGAACCATCTCTCCATCTGTATCTGGTTTTATCTAGTACAGCCCCAAGCCCTCACTCCTGAGGAGGGAACAGGGAGCTACAGCAGCTAGGACTGCAAGTGAAATCTTGGAAGAAAGAAAGTGCAAATGCCCCAGAACTTCAGCAGGGTTAAGACCACCTGGTTGTGCCTCGTACCTTCAGATCAGGGGCAGCTGCTAGACATAGGAAAAACAAGACATGATGAGTTAAGATCAGCCTCGCAACGCTCCAGCCCTGTCCTCCTCGAGCACCAGTGCCACCCAAGGGGCCGCGTAACGCCGGGAGGAGGGCTCAGGCGTCTGCTCTTTGCAGAAGCAAAACTCGGGGTCGGGTGAGGTAGAACCTCCAGGAACGGCCCCCGCATGCCCTGCCCTGGACACCCAGCCCCCTCACACAGAACACCCGCATCTGCTGGGTGCCGTCGCCCTCTCAGCCTCACTGCAAGGATCACGTGGGATCCCTCCTTCGCGGGCCGCACTGAGCACAGAGGCCGTGCCGCCAGGCAGCAGGGCCGCCGGGGGCCCGTGTGCCGCGGGGCCAGGCCCAGGCGCTGCCACAGCCCGTGGGGCTCGAAGGAGCAGGCGGCTGCATGGCAGAGTTCTGCTGGGGGCTCCCACCAGCCTTCCACCCACCGCCCAGCACACGCCGGGGAACGCGGCTGGAGCCCCTGCAGATGGACACTGGCGTGACGTCACTATCGGAGAACACAAGTGGCCTGTTCTTAGTCCTTCGCCTTCTCTTTCTGAAGATTCACAGAGCGTGCGGGAATCACGCAGCCTGACCTTCTGTGCCCGCAGTCAAGAAAATTTCGCCATGTTACAGCTGAATTCAATAACTTGCTTGACAAAAGCAGCTTTGGAAAGGCGTTCAGCTGGACCTGAAAACATCAAGAGAGGGCAGATGCACTACTTCCTCCACTGGCAGTCAATCCCTTTGCATCACTCCTGATTTTTTTTTCTCTGATTACTGCTGTGCCAGTGGGGCTAATGAAGCTTTCTATGCAGCAGCAGTACGGTCTCAACTTTGTCCTGGGTTTTGTGCTTTATTTTTTCTGTATCTTAGAGTACTCCTTTCCTTCTGGCCAGAGACTGAAGGTTAACCCTAAGGAAGGGACAGGCATGAGGATCCTCTCTTTCTGCCTCTATTTCTGCACTGCCCACCCCCACTATGGTCCCCACCACAAGACTATTTCCATTTACCAGCTCCCTCTGGTTTGTCTCCCCTCAGCCTCTGTGCTTTCCCCGTACCTTTTCTCACACGCTGTTGCTGTTGCTGCAGGTTTGGGAGGAGACGCCTGTGCCCATTCTGATGGGGCTGTCCAGGTGCACCATCCATCTCTCAGTGGCTGTAAGAACCACAGAGGCACCGTGTTCTGTGGCCACACTGCAGCAGCACTGCTTCTCCTTTGCTCGCTCCTTCCTTCTTCCAGTAGGATCTCTGCTTTCTGCTGACTTCTAGCTCGTGGTTCCTTAGAGAAACACATGGCAGCTCCTACACAGCCTGCGTACGTCCTTAAGTACAACACAAGAAGCCAAGACACAGCTTGCGCAGAGCAGTGGGAACAGTTGCCAGGATGGCATCCACAGGACAGCAGCGAGGCGCTGCCAGCCGGCGCGGGGCAGGAGGCAGCCCCAGCAGGCAGGCAGGCGCCCTCGCGCTTGCGGAGTCACTCCTGCGCCTGCCTGCGCGTTCCTCTCGTCCTGGGAGGGTGTTTCAAACACGACTGGACAGGGCACCAGGCAGCCTGCTCCAGCTGGCCCTACCCGGGCGGGCAGGATGGTCCCAAGGTCTCGGCACTGCCGAGGCTGGGCCCATCCCCGGGGTGCTGGAGGGGCTCCCGACGCCGCGGGGCTTGGGGAGGGGGGAGCGGAGGGAGCTGGTGTCGGAGCGGTGGGGATGCCAGAGGCTGGCTCGGGTGACGGGGCTGGGTGGGAGCCCCACAGCGGACACACAGAGCGCTTCTGCCGAGGCCAGGGTTTGGCCGGGCCCTCGGCCTGTGCTGGGAATGCAGGCCGGCAGGTTCCACCGATTTCTGCCCCTGCAGCCGCTTCCTCCTACTCTGTGTGTACAGATCCGGTTCATACTTTTTCCCTTCTCTGGAGGGGACCCTCTCCCAAGAACTGCAGTGGTTTTTAGCACCTGGCTGAGACCCGGGAAGGGATCATGAGATCACTCTCACTGCAGAACGCAAAGCCCTGCAAGACTTTCCTGTTGGGTTTGTCTCCCCTGCAGACTCTGACCACGCTGCTGGTCATTTGTTGATATTCCTCGCCAGCCAAACACCGGGCGTGCCCTAGACAGAACCCAGATGTGATTAGACCAGCGGCACCAGCTTCCTCCGCACACAGTGAATTGGAAATTATCACTAGAGCCGCAGAGAAATAACCTTTAGGCCTCATTAAAATTCCACGAACGGAAACTCTGTTCCCGTTCTCCCTTCCGTGACTCCCCCCGGCTGCCGCTGCCGCAGGACGGCCTGGGACCCTCCTCCCGCCCCCCGGGCTCGG
>NW_020799114.1:234108-240019 GCF_003259725.1 Athene cunicularia | reverse complement strand
CCCCTCTTAACCCTCCCTCTGTCCTCACTCCCCCACTTTTTTAGCCTCCTCCTGCCCACGGATCTCCAAGTCTCCCCTTGCCCCCTTTTTGTGGCCTCGCCACCCTTGCTGGGCTGCATTCCCCTGTCGTGGCCCCCTGCGGCCCATCCCTTTGGGTCCCCCTCTCTGGCTCCACCGCCCTTTCAGTCCCTTTCAGGACTCCCATTTCCTTCTGTCCAACCTGCACCTGCTGGCCGCTTCCTCGCCTCTGGCCTCCTCCTCACCTCTGCCCTTTTGGTTTTTTTCAGTCTCTGCTTTTTTTTTTTTTCCAATTCTTTTTCAGCCTCCACCTGCTCTCTGGCCTTCACTCATTTCTCAGCCACCCATCTCCTCAACACCCTCCTTTTTCCCACCACCTTCCCCTCCCTCTGGCCTCCACTTTATTTTTCAAACTCCACTTTCTTTTCAGCTTCCCTGTCCTCCCGTTCTCCTTCAGCCTCCACTCTCTTTTTCAGCATCTACCTGTCATCCAGCTTTCTCCACCTTCGACATCCCCCTGTTCTCCAGCCCTGGGTGGGAGGCAAACAGGGGTGGGAGGCCAGAAATTCCAGTTCTTTCTATCCTCTGCTTTCTCATCACCCACACCACCACCATTTTGGTTCCCATCCCTTCTTGGCCTCACAGCTTTTTTCGGCCTTCACCCTTTTTGGCCTCTATTTTCTTGTTGGCTTCCCACACCTTTTGGCCTTCCATTGTTTTTTTGGCATCCTACCCTTTTTTAGCCTCTCGCCTTTTTTTGGCCTTTTTTGCTGACCTCTCTCACTCCTTTTCCATCTCCCACCCTTGTTCATCCTCCCATCCCTTTCAGGTCTCTATTTTCTTCATGGCTTCCTGTCCTTTTGTCGGTCTTCCACCCTCTTCAGCCTCTGTTCTTTCCCACCTCTGCCCCTTTTCAGCCTCTACTTTCTTGGCCTCCCAGTCCTCAGCCTCCCACTGTATTTTTTTGTTCTCCCTCCCTTTCTTAGCCCTTTCTTTCACCTTAACCTCTTACTCCTTTTTGATCCTCCCACCTTTTGTCAGCCTCCACCTCTTTTTGGACTTTAATTTTTTGTTGGCTTCCCAGCCTTTTTCTGCCTCCCACCCCTTTTCAGCTCCCACCCTTTTTCTGCTTCTTTCTTGCCGCCCTCACTGCAGCAGAACACAGGGGCTCTTGAGAGGCCACTGCCTTTGTTAAATTTGTCACTAAAATCAACACGTGCTACTCCAGTGTTTCCACCCCTGCAGCTCAAGGAGCTCTGGACCAGCCCTTCCCAGACAGATTCTGGGGCATGCCTGCTTTTGGCCTGTGCACAGACGGCCCCGCTGTCACTGAGCCGGTGTCAGTGGCCGTGGAGGTGTTTGTACTTCTCTTACCTGTGGTTTCTCGCATTGTGTCTGTCCCTGGAGGTGGACGAGCTCCCTGGCTCTAGATGTGAGATGATTGTCTCCTCTCCTGTTTTCGGGTCAGACAATAAACACATTCCCCGTTAAGTCCTGCTGGAGAAATCCCGCTGTTCCCCAGAAGCCCTTTTTCCTTCTCCCCTGCTCGGTCTGGGTGCTGGGAGCACAGATAACCCGGGACACCCTCCTGCATGGGTCGCCTTCTCTGCGCAGCCCCCAGGATCCCGCCACAGCCCCGAGGTGCAGCTGGGGGGGGCTGCTCTGGCTGCCGCCACCGTGCCCCGAGACAGGGCTGGTGTCTGGGGCGGGAGCGCGTGCCCCGGCGGGCAGCGTTCCCTGGGGCTGCCTCCGGGCTGGGCACCGAGCGTGAACCACGGCGGGACATGGAGCAGCATAAAGGCTCCGAGCCGTGGGATGCCGGGTGTTGCCGCAGCCGTCCTTTCCTCTTGTACTTGGTCTCAGGCATGTGCTTGCTTTCTGTGGTGCATATAAGGGGACGTCTGTTTATTTTAAGATTTCCAGTTCTGTTGTACAAATGGCATCCACAGATCCCTCCATGGTCAGGTTGAGGAAGATGGTGGGATTAGACTGGGGTTCCCTTAGATTTTACTCTTTTTTTTTTTTCCTTTTTTTTTCCTTCTTTTTTTTTTTTTTCTTTCCCCTATAGGCTTAGCATATACCATCTGAGCATGCTCTAAAGCATTTTTGTTGTAGTTGCAAGTGTTTGTTTCTTGGGAAGGACTTAGGCCACATGAGGATGAAGCCTGGTTAAGCTAGAAAAATGTAGCTATTTTTCCTGTGGCTAGAATTATTTTTAACCCCAGTAATTTTTTACGTGCAAGTATTTTTCCACTCATTCCGTAACTCAGGAATAGTTGAAAGAAGGTTACTCAAACATTTGAATTAAATGTGTCTTCATGCAAAGGCTCAGCATGGAAAATTTTAGCTGCAAAACAGAAGTGTTTCAGGAGTTCAGCCTGGATGTGACATGTTCATGCCCGTGGTCCCCTCAGCAGGCAAACGCTGATGTGCAGGGAACCTCAGCTCACCTGCTGCCCAGGAATAGCCCCCTGGAGCAGGGCAAACAGCCTGGATAAAGCTTTCAGCTCGAGGTCTCTTTCAGTAGTTCTGCAGTAGCTCACCCAGAGCCTGGAGCCCACCTTGAGACACAGCCCAGCAATAGGCCCCAGACCAGCCCCAGCACAGGTGGGCCTGGCTCAAGGCACCGGAGGGGCAGTGGAGACCCAGCCCGGTGTCTCCCGCCCCATCGCAGGGTTGAAGTCTGCTTTGGAGTCAGTAACTGGGTGAACAGAGATGGAACAGGCTGCCCAAACTTTATTTTAAATGTCCACTGATGGCACATCTGCAGCATTTGGGTTACTCTGCCAAGAGTTAACTACTAAGGCATATGCTTTATTTCCAGTTCAATTTTGGCTTGTTTCACCTTACAGTCATGGCACTGAGATATACTTCTGCCTGCCAGACCTAAGAGCCTTCTGTTATCGACTCTGCTCCCCACAAAACCACTTACATACACAGACCTGTGAGCAAATGACCCCGCGCTCCCCTCCCCACTAGGCCCCGCACGGAGCATCACCTCGCGGCAGTGCCTGTGGCTGCTCTTGGAGCCCTCCAGCACCCTCTTGCACCGAGGGGCCGCAGGTCCTGGCTGAGCTGTGCCTGTCACTCCCCTAGTGACCCCGTCGGCTCACAGCCCACTGCTCCCCTGTGCACCCACAAGCTGCTGGTTAATCGCCAAGACCACCGGGCCCCCCCCAGCCTGTGGTCTGGCCGGAGCAGTGGCTGTGCTTTGCTCCTCAGAGCAGGATTTTACATTTTGCAGTGCCCTGACAGCAGCTGCCTGCACCCAGGGCACCGCAGCAGCCAGAGTCGCTGTTGGGGTGGGGTGTGTCCTTTGCCCCCATCCCCATGTGCATTGATTTGTCATCAGTGATTAAATCAGTCATCACTTTGGTTTTGCCATTTGTTAGGTGAAAATACTGCTATCATCTGCTCTGACATAGGTGCCTCGCAGTTGCTGGAGGAGTTCACCATCCTCTGCACTTCTTTGCATGCTCCAAGAGCTTGCTTAGATTTAAGTGGTCCCATCTGGGTGTTACTCCAAACTGATTTTTCCTTTCCGTTTGCTCAATTTCAGTATTTTGGGCACTGGTACAGAGACCGCGTAGTCCAAAAACCCACGTGGAGAGAGCGAGGCGGTATTTGAGGTGGGGGAAAGCATGTGCCCAAGCATGCAGGCTCACACTGGGTGGGAAGTCAGAAGCTCCTTATGTTAAAAGGTGCTTCCAGGAGAAATTCTGCACTGGCAAAAAAAAACACCAAAAAACAACCCCAAACCGTTCCATCATTGACTCATGCTGGTGCCAGCAGATGTGTCTGGTCAAAACCAGACAGGATTACAGAGGGGTGTATATTATTAGCATACACATTAAATACTGAAATTGAACTGAACTGACCTATAGTGGCTGCACAAAGGCAGCGTTCCCTCTGTTCTGTGGAGGGGCCTGCAAAGAAAGGGCTGTCAGAGAAAGGTGGGTTAAAATCCAAGAGGAGACTTTTAAGCTATTAATCAGTTTACGTACCTGGAGAGGTCTCCTTTTGAGATACCACCCAAAACCATCGGGTGTGTTACGGAGTTGGACCTCAGGACATGAGTATTGGATGTCTCTAGACAACATGAGAGAGGAAAGCAAAGAAAATAAGGATTTAAAGCCTGCCCTGTCCAGGGCATTCTCCTGCTCTCCGTATGCAAAAGCATGATCACTGCTTTCTAAAACCTGGCCCTTTGGGATGGCTGCCAGGCAGTACTGTCCAGCCACAGAGGAAGCCAGCGCTGCCAGGCACGGCCCTTCGCCAGCTGCCGTCCGCCCCCCGGAACCCTGCTCACGCAGGGGAGAGGAGGCGTTTGCTGGGGGGACCCCGCTGTGGGGTCCCCCCGGCCCTGCCCGCGACATGCAGCACATCGCAGGCAGGACGCTGCGCCCTGCGCTTTGCGACCTGCCTGTGTGGCTGTGGGCCATCGCCCCCCTCCTGTGCAGCGCGGCCGGGCTGGACGTTTGGCTGCAGGTCGGGGTGTCCAGCACACGACTGGTACGTGCACACCCAGTGCCTGCCGCTGCACCAGCTATTTATGCATTCACATAGGTACAAGCAAGACCTTAACTTATCTCTGCTTCGGCTTCCCTGTGCAAAAGGGGGATAATAACACTTGCTCATTTTGCAGAAGGGCTCCGCTGTTCAGTTCATGAATATAAAGTAGCCTGCGATCCTCTGATGGAAGGTGCTAGAGGTGGACAAAGGGGTACTAATGGCACAAAGCTGACTAAGTCCTGAGCAGTGGTCTCACCCAGTCGTACTGTGTTTGCTAATCCAAGTGTGTAATCAGCGTACACACAGGCGACATGTTGGTTCAGGCTGTGTAATACACAGCGACTTCAAAGCACGCTCTCGATAGGAGCTCGGGCTTCCCGAAAGGGGCAGTCGGTGTCTGCACACACCACAAAGGGCTGGCGACACGCAGATGAAAATGGAGAGCTGTCTGGTGGCAGCACCGCGAGATGGGTGTAAATAACAGACGTGGTGCTGCTCCTCGGAACAGAAAACATCTAAATCTCTCTCCTCCCTCCCCACCTCTGCCTGTCAGCTCCTCCGAATGAAGTCCCAGCTTTGTTTTCCTGATTTCCATTTTGTATCCTAAAATATTCACCCCAAGTTCCACTTGACAGACATCCCTAATCTAATCTCCATGTCTGCTTTCTAATTTTCGCAGTCAGGATAAAACAAATTGGCTGGCGTTAATTGCCTGTGCAGCGGCCTGGAGCTTTGAGCCGTGATTTACGAGCTCAGAGCAGGCGCTCTGCAACACATTTTTCTTAATTTATTTTTAATGAGTCTCTCAATTAATTTTCTTGGAAACATCTTAATGATGTTGGAGGCGGGTGTTAATGAGGTTTGTACCAGCGCCTCATTTTGCATATTTTAAAGTACCGAATGGCATCACAAGCAAGCTCCTAGTCTTAAAAAAAGGTAAAAGCTTATGGCTGGAGAGATACCCTCCTGAGCTTCCTCCCGCTGTCTCAGCTTGGGCTTTCAGGCTGCAGGGGCCAGTTGGTGACTCAAAACGTCGGGAGGCTGAGGCCAGCCGGGCCTGGCGGTGCAGGAGGGCGGAGGAGCTGCGCTGGGGCACAGCTGGTGGCCGGACGCTTCTTGCCAGGCGGGATCAAAGCCTGGGCTTGGCTCCGGGGCACGCCACAGCTCTCCCCAACAGCCCTGGGCTGGCATCGCCCGTGAGGGCCCGGCCAGGCCCTTCGGGCGGAAGCACACGGGCTGGGCAGCCGGGGCTGGCGGCCGTGGGGAGCCCTGGGGTGGCTCTGCCGGCTCGCGGGGTCCCTGGTAACGTGCTGGTGAGGCAGCAGCTGGAGCACCTTTGTTTTCTCTCGGCATGTCAGTCTTCATTAAACCAGAGGGGAAT
>NW_020799114.1:231246-234058 GCF_003259725.1 Athene cunicularia | reverse complement strand
CCCCCGCCAACACTATGTGGTGCCGACTCCCAGCCAAGTTGGGCCACCCTGTCCAGCACCAGGCGAGCGCGGAGCAATGGGGCCGGGCTGTGGGGCTGCCCCACAGGCTCATGGCAGCTGCAGCGGGTTGAGCCCTGCCAAGGTCTGTCCTGGCCACGACCCCGCAGCCGCCAGCCCGGGGCAGCAGATCAGCAGCACATGGCCGTGGGCAGATGTGCCAGGCTCAGGCAGCCAAGAGCCACCTCCGGTGACACTGGCCCAACACGCAGCCCTGCCACAGCTCCCCGGCGCTGGGAGCCCGCGGCTGGGGCTGTGCAGCGCAGCACAGCTGAGGACAGTGTGGCACACGCAGCACAGCTCACACAGCGCAGCACAGCACTGCAACCACCAGCCGGGCAGCAGCCACAGCCTGGGCTGCTGCGCACGGTAAGGAGGGCAGACGAGGTGGCAAAGGCCCCGGCAGCTGCGGGCTGCAGCTCTAGGCACGTCCTGCTGCAGGAGAGCAGAGCGATGCCGAGCTGCTGTGTGCTGGGCAGAGCCCCGGCATGTGCGATGTGCAGGGCACTGCCCGGGGAGGGCAACGGGCTTTAATTAAAGCAGCAATAAGGCCGTGACGGAGCACCAAGGCCACGGAGGGCAGCCGTGAAGGCTCCGTGCCCTGCGGGGGCTCTGCCCTGGCTGCCACTGCCTGAACAAGATTGAAATCTGCAGGGAAATTTTGTTCCCTTGCACTGGCAGAAATTAGGGCTAAATTCAATGGCGTTCTGCACGGTGGGGGTTAAGTGGCCCTGCTCGCAGGACTGTTGGTGCTGCACCCGCTCCCACCGCCTGTGGCTGCAACCCGCTGGTGGAGCGGGTCGTCATGGCAACGGATGATTTCTATTATGGTACATCTGCATTCCCCTTCTGGGCCCAGCTTGGCCTTGGAAATTTCCAGTTCAAATACTTACCTGTGAAACTGCACTGAGCGCCAGCGAGGGGTGGCAGCCCTGGGAGCCCTGTGTCAGGAGCAGGCAGGTCTGTGCCCAGGGCCCCCCCGGTGCAGCCACACGTGAGGCAGCGCAGTCCCCACTTCACCAGCCAGCGAGCCCATCCCCACCAGCATTGTGCCTCTGGGGACTGGTTTTCATGGGGCTGCAGTGCCGCACACTCACCTGCCTCTCCGGCTGGTCACCATCATGCCCAGCCCTTGGGCAGCAAGTGGTACCCAGCGCTTCCCGCCTGCTGCGGGCGGCCCGCCGGGACGGGGCAGGTCTCCTGCGCCCCGGGAATGGCTGGAGGCTTCTGCCTGCCAAGGCTGGACACTGATTCCTCCTGCCAGCACCAGTTCAGCCCCTGCACCCCAGACGATCATTTTCCTAAAAGCCCTGGGTGACAATTCCCTGTGGGGGTGCATGGTAGCATTTCCCTTTGGGGAATCCACCTGCCCGCTCCCCAGCACCTCGCTGCGGTGCGTGTTCCTGCCCATCTGGGTTTCTGTCGACTCCCGCAGCCACAGCAGGGCTGGCAGCCAGGCTGGTCTCCATCCTCAGAGCCTCTCTCTCTCCATCCTCAGAGCCTCTCTCCGTCCACGGCCGCTGCTCGCCCCAAGAAGCTTCTGGGTCACACTGAGCCTCGCGCGGGGCCTGCCCTGATGGGGTGTGCCCCACAGGGTGTGCTGGGCTGTGGGGCCACGCTGCCTGGCCACCCCCCCACCTCTGCCCTCACGCCGTTCAGGCGGCCCCATGCCCCATTTGTGCACGTTTACTGTAGCACACACACACAAGCAGAGGGTTTTGGGTTTGGGTTTTTTTTTTTTTTTTCTTGGCTGTCTAAACACTATTGATCTGTGCTGGGAAGCTGCATGGACAGGGAAGGGCGTGGAGAAATTGAAATTTCATTTCCGACAACTTGTTCCTGTTATTTTTACCCTTTTGGACAGGGAGAAACATGGAGCAGCAGCCTCAGCCGATGTGATCAACAGCTCCTCTGAGAACCCGGTGTGGCTCTGGGCAGCACAGCGGAGGGGGCTGTGCCTGTGTCCCTGGCGCACGGCCGTGTCACAACGGCACCTGGCAGCAGCACATCCTGGGGCCAGCAACGGGGCCAGGGCATGTCTCCAGGATGGTGCAAGGGGGTGCAGCACAGCGACAAGGGGGTGCAAGGACAGCGCCAGGCTGGAGAGGCCTGGCCGTGGCACGGGGGTGCCACAAGGCTCAACACGTACGGCAGTGCCACGTGGGGGGATGGGGCTCCCGGGATGCACTGGCACCAGGAGCAGTTTCCCAGCATGAGGTCACCAGGTTCTGGTTCCGGGCACTGTCCCCAGGCTGCGGGCAGTATGTCACACGACAGCGCAGGTGAGGGCTGCAGGCAGCGCTGTGGCCGCGCTCTGTGGAGGGGGGTGGGTGCTGCTGGGGGGGGCAGGGCCCTGGGGCACTTCTGCAGGTGCCCTGGGCAGGCCTGGGGGACATCCCTGGCTGTGCCCCCCAGGACTGAAGGGTGTCCAGGGCCAGCAGGAAGGGCCTGTCCCATGTTGTGGTCCCTCTGGCAGTGAGAGAGTGGCCAAAATGTGGCACATCCGGGGAGGTTTCTGCACTTCTGGGCCAGCCTGAGGGCCCCTGTGCAGAGTTGCCAGGACCAGAGGAGGCAACACCAGAGCCGAGCAGCCTCAGGCAGCAGCTTCAGCCCGAGGCAGAGACCTGGCAGCCCCAGGTGAGTGATGCCACCCCCCCCGGGGCACAAGGGCTGGGGGCATCCAGGCCTGCTGCAGCTGCCCCCCTGCTGGCATCACCTTGCACACAGGCAGCGTGGTGCTGCCTGGGGGGGGGGG
>NW_020799114.1:227145-230005 GCF_003259725.1 Athene cunicularia | reverse complement strand
GGCTGAGGCTGTGCCCTGCCTCAGGGAGCCGGCGGCGCAGCTGCGGGCAGAGCTGAGCGGGTGGCAGTGGAGGCAGCAGGCAACCCTGGAGCAGGCGCTGCAGCACATGCACGCGGCCACCTGCACCCAGGAGAAGCTGCAGAGGAGCCAGGAGCAGCTCCAGGCCCTGAGGGAGCAGGTAGGGAGTGGGCAAGACCTGTGGGACCCTCCCCCAGCAGCCCGGCCCCGCTCTCCCCTGCCCCTGTGGATAACCCAGGGGCAGGGGGAGCTGCAAGGGCAGCCGGGCTGTCAGCAGAGATGGCGTGTGGGGGGGAGCACCCCCAGGAGAGAATAAAGCCCTGCAGCAAAGCGGGGGGGGGTGTGTGTGAATGGGGACCAGCAGCAGCAGAGGGCACAGACCCAGCGCAGCGCCCGCTCACGCACTGCCCTTGCTGCAGCTGGGGGCAGAGCAGGAGCAGAGCCAGGGCCTGCGGCACAGCGTGGCTCGGCTGGAGCAGGAGCTGGGAGCCACCTGGGCCCGGGAGCAGCAAAGGCTACAGCAGCTCAGTGGTGCCACAGAGACCATCCATGACCTGCAGCAAGAAGCAGCCTCCACCAGAAAGCGCCTGGCAGAGCTGCTGCAAGAGGTGAGGGCAGGGACGGGGCGCAGGACGCAGCCAGCCCCCACCAAAGCACTGGGGGGAGCCCTGGCCTGCCCAGGGCTTGGCCAACCACCCTCCCTGCCCCACAACTTCACGCACAGGCGCAGGACACGGCCACGCTGCAGGCAGAGCTGGCCCAAGCCCAGCAAGAGAAAGCCAAGCAGGAGGCGAAGGCTGTGGCCTACAAGGAAGAGAGGCAGCAGCTCCTCTGGGAGCTGAGGGAGCTGCAGGGGTGCCAGGAGCGGAGCAAGCAGGAGGTGAGCGTGTCCCCAGGCCTCTGCGCAGGGCAGCGGGCGGCTGCGCTCAGCCCCTCACGGCCTCTGCACCACGGGCAGGCCCAGGCCCTGCAGGAGCAGCTGCAGGAGCTGAGCAGCCGAGCCCAGCACTGGCAGCAGCTGCACTGGGCCAGCCAGCAGGCTCTGGCTACACGAGAAGAGGAGCTGGTGGTTTGCAAGTTAGAGCTGTTGTTCCTCAAGGAAGAGCTCAGCAAGGCCACGGAGCAGGTGCGGGATGGGGCTGGGCAGCACCATGGCCCAAGGGCGGGAGCGTAGGCTGGGGCCCCAGCACCCGGGAGGGACAGATCCTGACCCAGAGGCAGGAGAGGGGTGGAAAGGGCAGGACAGGGGACAGCAGATCACAGGCCACCAAGGGAGGAGGCTGTGGGTCTGGCAGCAACAGGGCGGGACACCTCCTTCTTGAACTAGCCCCCTTTGCTCCATCACTAGCCAGAAGCCCCTCAGCATGGAACCAGTCCCGGGCTCACAGAGGCTGGGAAGAGCAGCCACACTGGCTCACACGGGTCACGGGTGTCGTTCTTTCCAGATAGAAACCCTGCGCTCCT
The DNA here is from genome assembly GCF_003259725.1 of Athene cunicularia. Taxonomy (NCBI): domain Eukaryota; kingdom Metazoa; phylum Chordata; class Aves; order Strigiformes; family Strigidae; genus Athene; species Athene cunicularia. Next base: position 228,523 of record NW_020799114.1, on the reverse strand, counting down.
CCCAGGCTCTGGCACGCCACAAGAGCAGCCGGACACACAAGGAGAGGGAGCTGGTGCTGGTCAACATCAGCCAGCACCTGGCGGAGCGGATGTGAGTGCGGAGCCTCACCAGGGCAGAGGGACAGGGGCTGCCTCCTCCCACCAACTCGCTCAGCTAACACCTTGTTTCCAGGCAGTTACATGAGAGACAAGGGCAGGAGATCCAGCAGCAGAGCGAGCAGAGTGTGGAGCTGACGGGGAGCAGGGCCGAGCTCTCTGCACGCTGCTGCTGTCTGCAGGGGTGCAGGGGACAGACGGACAACCACCAGCCTGCCCGTGCTCCCGCCTCCCCCCACCCCCCCAGCCTGCCCACCAGGCATCTTCAGGGGGCAGGGGGCAGGGGGCAGGAGGAAAACATGTACCTCGTGGTCAGAACATGCGAGCACAAGCGCGAGCGGCTGTAGGTGAGCAGGAGACTGGGGGCACAGCCTGGCCTGACATGGGGCTGGGCCCCTGCTCCAGGCCGGGGCTGCCCGCCTGGGGCACCGGCCATGGGAGAGTTGCCTCTGCAGCAGCACGGGCCAGTGCTGCGCCGGGGCTGGGCTCTTGGCCCTCTAGGTCAGCGCAGTTCTGTGCCTTGTCCCAGCCTCCACAGGACAATGACTAGACGGAATCAGCCCTGCACCACTCTGCAGGGCCGCCCCCACCCGACACTCGCCTCCCGGACAAGAAGCAGTGCAAAACAAAGCAAGGATTAAACTGACAACCTTTAAACAAATAAAATTCTTTCTGTTCTGTAGCAAAATTAGTGCCAAGTACCAAAGCCTTCCTGGGCCACAAGCTGTAGAGCACCTCACAGTACAGTGATCAGAGGTGCTGGGCCCTCTCCTAAGACTCAGCTGCTCCTGGGAGTCTTTAAGCCTCAAAGCAGCGGGCGCTACTGCCTTAGAGGCCAAAGCGGGCTGGCGTGCGTCGTGGTGTCAGGGGCTCCCCCTGTTCCTTCCGCCCAGGGGTGTAGATTTTAGTAGATCTGCCAGGAGAGGACAAGGGCCATTAGTGGAACCTGCCACCTTTCCTGGCACTGCAGTGCCCAGGGGAAGTCGGGATCCTCCAGGCAGCTCACTACTGCTCTTAAACCAGCAACGCCTGGCCAAGCAGGGCCAGCACCTACCTCGTGCTGCCCAGCGGGTTGCGGCGCTCCTGCTCCTCCCGGCGCGCACGCAGCTGCTCCTCAGCCAAAGCCATCTCCTCCTCCATGGCCGACACCTCCTCCTTGGCACGGCGGCGGTTCTCCTGGGTGAGGCAGCAGCTGGTGAGAGGCAGGCAGCAGGCTGGCCCGTTCCCTCAGCACCAGCACAGACACACATAGACACACCCCCACCCCCCAGACACACCCCCA
>NW_020799114.1:218013-227095 GCF_003259725.1 Athene cunicularia | reverse complement strand
CTTGATATGTTTGAGATACCCCACACACACACACACACAAAAAGGTAGGGCAGCGGGGCTCATGTTGCACAGAAGACTCACCTGGCGTGACTTGCCGGCATGTTTGATACTGTAGAACATGGGGCCCAGCTCCGCCAGCCACTCTCCATCCACGGCAGTGACACACTGCATGTATTCCTGCAGGGATACAAGGAAGGACCAGGATAGCAGAGAGGCACTGGGGCCGGGCACCCTTTCCAGAACTCTGGCAGCTCCCTTCCCACTCCCCACGCTGACAGTGGTACTCAGACTAGGACCATACCCCTGCCGGACAATTCCTCCTGGCCTTGGAAGCTGCCATGGGCTGGACTTGGTGAGACCTCAAAGGGGTTCAAATGTGTCTCACAGAGGCCAGGAAAAATATTGAGAAAGGGACAAACAGGACTCTGCAGGTGACACAGACGTGCCTGGCTGGTATAGATGAGAATAGCTGAGCACTGCCCTTCTGAGATCCCAGTATCCCTCCACCTCCCTTGGAGCACCCCACACCCTTCCTGCCAGCCAACAGCTCCAGCTCACCTTGGTGGTCATGACCAGCTCATGATAGACGATGTAGTCTGGCGTGTAGCCCATGCCAAACAGCGAGCTGGTGGGGTGCAGGTGGCAGGGCATGCCAGTGCGGATGTTCACGTACTCCCCGATACCCTGCAGAGGGGAGCGTGGTCAGCCCGCTGCTCCCAGACAGGGCCTCGGCCCCTGGGCTAGCAGACACCTCTCACCTTCAGCTTTGCAGCCTGGTGGAAATAGGCAGCACAGATGCACTTCCTAACAATGTCCCAGTCGGTCCCACAGGACGCCAGGCTCATCCGCTGCTGCACCATAATGTCCTTGAGCTGGGCACGCACCTCCCGCACCTGCCAAGCGAGCGGCAGTCAGGGCCCATCCGGCGCACGGCTTCCCCCCGCCCCGCCCCTCGCCACAGCCGCACCTTCCGCATGGCCTTGGCGTGGATGAAGTGCTGGTTGCACCACAGCGTAGAATAGCTGTTGTTCTTCCACTGCAGATACACATTCAAGTAAGTCAAGTGATCGCTCTCTGGGACAGCAAATTTCTCCCGCACTTGGTCACTCTCCTCCTCTCGGCCCTGAAGGGTGAGCAAAGGACACAGGTTAGTCAAAGGGCAGGGGAAGACCCCGAGCTGCTGAAAGAGCAAGGAGGTACCTTAGGCCGATAAAAGATGGCAGGCACAGACAACATGGAGACAATGAGCAAGATCTCAGAGCTGCAGCCCATGTCGCAGGAGACAATGAGCATTTTGGAGAGCGCAGGATCCAGCGGGAACTCTACCATGAGACGTCCTGTTGAGGTCAGGCCACCTGCAGGGACAGCACAGGATAGAGCAGCTGGGACAGGTGCCAGGCCCAAGGGCCGACAGCTGGCCCCAGCAGCCAGTACCTGTGTTATCCAGGGCCCCCAGGATCCACAGCTGGTACATGGAGTTCAGCATGTTGTCCTCGGGGGGCGGATCCATGAAGTGGAACTGCAGTAGGTCCTGCACACCCAGGGACTTCAGCAAAAGCACGACGTTGGCGAGGTTGGTGCGCTGGATCTCGGGCACCGTGGTTGTCAGCAGCTCATTCTTGTAGGCACTCTGGGTGTAGAGCCTGGGGAGCAGAAGCCAAGAGCATGCACCAGCCACCCTGTGCTCAGCCCGGCTAGCGGGACACGGCGAAAAACCTCGACCCTGGCAACGTGTGGGTGCCCAGGCTGCAGCACAGTTTACAGCCCCTCAAGCACGGCCCTTCCCCAGGCACAGACCAGTCCCAAAGCAAAGCCTTGTGAGAGCTGCCTTTGGCATGGCTGTTACTGAAAGCACCGACAGAGCTGCCACAGGGGACGATGGGCAAGGGAAGAAACATGAGCATATCCTCTCCTCTGCGGAGGCCCTGGGTCCAGAAGAGAAGGCCTCAAGGCCTGCCTACTGCAGGCCACCAGAACTTCAAGATAATACTACTCATCTCCCCAGAAGTTCAATATAACAAACAGCTCCAGCAAGAAAAAAAAGATATAACCCAATGGCAAGCTGCAGGCACGACAGGATGTGCCCACCTGAAGCAGTGTCCTGGCCCCGTTCGGCCAGCTCGGCCTGCCCTCTGGTTGGCATTGGCTTGACTGATGGGGTAGATCTGCAGCGCATCCATGCCTATGCGTGGGTTGAAAACCTGCAGGGCACAAGGAGAACAGACTGAAGTATGAAGAAGGCTGGGTCACTACCACAGAATTCCCTCAGCCCAGCCTCCGTGTCAGACGTAAGCAGTACAGGAAATCCAGGTTCACCTTCAACTTGCAGTAGCCAGAGTCAATGACAAACATGATGCCATCCACTGTCAGTGAGGTCTCTGCAATGTTGGTGGCAACGATGCACTTCCTGATGCCGTCCGGGGCCTGCAAGCACAGTGCCTGTCAGTCAGAGCCTGGGCAGGGGCCTCTGCACCACTGAGGAAGAGCAGAGCGGGAACAGAACCCAGGAGAGGAGCACAGGGCTTCTCTCCTCCTCCACATCCAGTACAAAGGCACGTCTGCATGGCTCGCCCATGCTCAGCAGTCTCCCATGCACTAGTGTCCCCTGTCCCCACGCCATCCCAGAGCACACATCAGCACCTTCTGGAAGATCTTGGCCTGCAGGTCTGAAGGTAGCTGAGAATATATAGGCAGTACAGCCAGAGCAGGTGCCTTCTCCAGCTCCTCAAGGTGCTCCACGATTTGCTCTGAGGTCACCTAGACACAATGAAGGGGGTAAACCTAAGATTAAAACAATGGGGGTGTAGGACAGCGCCTGCCCTCCCGGCTCACCTCTATGTCCTCCTGGCCAGGCATGAAGACAAGGATGTCTCCAGGAGCACCAGACAAATGGACCTGCAGGGCCTGTTTCACTGCAGCCTCCACATAATCCTCTTGTGGAGTCTGAAAGGCACAACTGGGGTTAGAGACACCAACAACCTCACCTGCCCCATCCTGTGTGCAAGCCTGCATCACAGCATGGCTGCCCCTCCTCTGTCCTTTCTGCCCACCACAGAGCACAGTACACCCCAGTCACAACCCCCTCCTGTCACAACAGAACCTCCCTCTGCAACGCTGACTGTACCTTGCTGAAGAGAATATCAACAGGGAAAGTACGCCCAGGAATGTGGAAGATGGGAACGTTCCCAAAGAAGGAGGCAAATTTATCTGCATCCATGGTGGCCGAGGTGACAACAAGCTTCAGATCTGAGCGTCGGGCCACCACCTAGAAAGCAGATGAAAGGAACGATAAGGAAGGGGCAGTTGTGCATGCTGCAGGCTGCTTCTATTACTCCTGAGACAACAGCCCAGCACAGAGCTGCCACTGTACTCTAGAGGCACTGGCCAGTGATGCCAGGGAACATGGACGCTGTATGAGCTGTGCAGTTAAGAAGACCCACTGGTCTCCATTCAGGAAGTCTTAGGCCAATAAAGATCTCTGTGCCGAGAGTTTCTGGCCATCAGCCAGCCTCTGGCAGCACTGGGGCTCTGGGGGAGATCTAACAGCCCAGAACCAGGGGCCGGCAGCCAGAGGTGTGGCAGCTCTCCCGGAGTGGGGAGAGAAGGGCTGTGTCTGCCAGCGCTCTGCTTTAGGACCAGCTCGCGTGCCCCGTGCTGCCGCCCTTGTGGGCTCGCACCCACCTCCCGGAGCAGGCCAAAGAGCACGTCGGTGTTGAGCGAGCGCTCGTGCGCCTCGTCCATGATGATGGCGCTGTAGTTGTCCAGGTCAGCCTCTCGCAGCGACTCCCGCAGCAGGATCCCATCTGTCATGTATTTGATCACCGTGTTCTCGGACGTGCAGTCCTCAAAGCGGATGGCGTAGCCCACCTGGGAGGGCAGATACCAGCAAGTCTTCCAACAGCCCCCCGGCCTCCCTGTCCCCCAGCTGCACCCGCCAGGCTGCCAGACTCACCTCCTCGCCCAGGCGCACCCCCATCTCCTCGCTGACCCGCTTGGCGACTGACATGGCAGCCACCCTGCGCGGCTGCGTGCAGCCGATCATGCCGTAGTCCGTGTAGCCGTCCTCGTGCAGGTACTGCGTCAGCTGGGTCGTCTTCCCGCTCCCCGTCTCCCCCACCACAATCACGATGCTGTTGTCTCTGAAGAAAGGAAAAGGGTCTCTCCTCACACACCACAAAGGGCTTCTGCATTCACAGCTCTGGCTGGCCGCCCAAGCGCCGGCCTGCCCGGGCAGGAGAGCCGCCACCAACCACACAAGCCACAGGCTGCGTTTCTCGAGGGTGCAGCTTCTGAACGCGCCACGTATCCAGAATTTCTCACTTGGGCTCCTGAGCTGTAGGCCAGTGCTCCGTGACCTGCTCCCCAGCTGCCATACCTGAGGATGGAGAGCAGCTCCTGCTGCACAGCAAAGATGGGCAGATACTGCCTCTGCTCCAGGATTGATTTCTTCTTGGCGAACTCACTGCTGGCTTCACTTTTTTCTTTCATGTGTTCAGCAAACTTCTGCTCAGTCCTAAGGAAACACCAGAAGTCTTAAAACTGCCTCTCACACACTTTGCAACGCCTACAGCCACCATCACCAGCTGAGCAGGAGCAATTCAAACCAAGCTCCTACCTGTAATCCACTTTGCCATCTTCTGTCACCATCTCATCCTTCTCCTCCTCTTTCTTGATCCCCATAATGTCTCCCAGTTTTGTGCCCGCCAGCTCCCAGTGCTTATGCTGAGCCTGGAAGGACAAAGAACAGCGTAACTTTGCCACAGCAAGCACTGACAAATCCTTCCTCTTAAGACCTGGGGGACTGTTAGCCCCACAGTTCCCCAGCGCCACTGTGCAGAACACCCCCCCCCCATTCCTACACCAAGCCCTCCTCTTCCAGGTGAGCTGGAGCAGAGCTGTCAGACACCGGTCTGGATATGGAAACTTCAGGCACAGAGTGACCAACTGCCTCCTAAGAAACTGGTTACAGCTGCTGACCCTTTCATTTAATTTGAATTTAAACCAACACAAATCTGAACCAGAGATAGTCTTCCTGCGCCTGACAGGTGCTCACAGGTCTCTCTCCCACCTTCCTGTTTGCCCTTGCCTCTGACATCAGGCCAGCTTCCACCTCCCTTCCACTCATATGTACGTGCAGCTACAATCCAGCTCAGTTTCAATTTACAAGGAACAGTCTGTGCTTTCCCCACAGCTATCACATAAGCTTTAGAGAAAGTCTCTAGAAAACACCCCCAAAAACTAATATGCTACCTTTCTGTGTATTCTTCCTCACAATTCTTCTCCTGAGACATGACAGGACAGACCTTGCCACCACACTGACTGCTGACTGTCCCTGAGCCACCCCGCACTCTTCACCCGCTCTCTTCTCCCGTGATCCCAATGCCCTTTGGATCAGAATCCTCTGCACAAGTGCACAGTAATTCACGTCCTAGGCAGTGCCTGAGGAAAACACATCACAGCAGCTGCTTATGAGACAACGCAATGAGCTGGGCTGGCAGGATATCCCAGGTCGTAAAAATACAAACTCCTTATCGCCATTGGCACCACAGCCTGCCTTCTGCAAAGCCCAGCCAGAGCCTGCGAGGCACCACACAACATGCACACAGCCAGGTTGCAGCATACCCTCTTACGCTCCTTCTGCTCCCTGTGCTTGCGCACCAGCTGGCTACCTTTCCGGGCTATGATGGCCAAATCTGAGGTGGCATCCTTGACAGGGATGACTGGCTCTGGCTAGAGGAAAGAGATATTTCTTCAGCACAGAGAGCTCACACTTGCGGGGCTCCCTGCTGCCAGCGCCTGCAGCCACGGTTCCTACCTGCTTGGTGAAGACAATCCTTCCATCCAGGAAAGGGGGCACCAGGTTGTGCACCAACAGATGCACTTTAGCAGAGTTATCCTCCTCAAAATCTTCGTCCACTTCAATCCGATGAACCACACCACTGGTCAGCATGCGATTCGTCTCCCAGCGCTCATTATCCTGCAGGAAACAACATATCAGGAAATACACAGAAGCCGCCCAGAAAGCCCAAGAGATAACACCAGAACTCTGAGCTCAGGTCTGGGCCCTGCACCCACAACAGGATGAGACTGATGGTTCCCACAAGGGAGCCTGACAGTGAGAGCTGAGGGAGGAAGAGCAACTGAGAGCAGCAGGGTACAGGAAACAGAGTGAGCGGCCGTATGAAGTACGTGCTCTGCAGGACTGTCTACGAGGACAGGCAGGACAGACACTGTCTGCAAGGCCCCTGCCACACCCAGAATAAGCCAGGAAACCTGGGCATAATCCTAGCAGTCTCCAGCGTCCACTGGGCCACCAGCAGACAACCCTTGTGCTGTAACTCAGCCCCAAACCAGCAGGAGCCCAGCCCGCTGCCTTCCTGTTGCTCTGGACACTGCGGCCCAGCGCAGTCACTCCGATGGCGGGGGCTGTGCTTCCCAAAGGAACTGAACAAGTTTCCGCGTGAGCCTCGTTCAGTCTGGGCCAGGACACAGACTGTCCTGCTCCAGCTGAGAGCAAGGGCTCAGCCCTTGCTGGCAGCAGGCGGATCTCTCAAGGGGCAGCAGAACGGACCCGTGCAGGGCAGCCGACCCCATGTCCCGCCCCACCTCGTTGATCTGCCGCCGCTGTGCCGAGATGCGCTTCTGCCTCTGCTTGTGCAAGTGCTGCTCCCGCTTCTTCACGTACTCCTCAGAGGAGTAGGCCAAGGGGTTGTGAAACTCATCGTAGCCTTCATCCATCATGTACCAGTCCCGATCCGCTTGCTGGGAGGGGAGAGGCACAACCCTGAGCCCCGCTGGCGGGGCCGGGCAGGCTTCCAGTGCGGCCACTGGAGCAGCCAACCCCCCAACCCCACCACTCGCCCGCTGTGGGCCCTCACCCGCTGGTCGTCCTCCCACTGCTGCCGCTCCTCCTCTGTCTCAAAGGCGATGCCCTCCTCCCCGTCCACACGCCGCCCTGCAGGGGTGAGCCCCATCAGAAACCCCAGAGCCTGGCCCCGTGAGCAGGGGAGGGGGATCCTGCCGCTGCCCAGCCCTGGCTCCTCACCTCTCCCTCTGGACAGCCGTGGCGTGGCCCCCAGGTGCCTCCGGTCATCAGCCCACTCATTGTATTTGTATGACGGGGTGGGCAAGGGCGTCTTATCCGAGTACCTGCTCCTCACAGACCTGCAAAAACAGCACCAGGGAGGAATTGCTGCCCGCAGCCAGGCGCTGCCCTTAAACAGGCCCTCCCCTTCCTGCAGCTCAGCAGCTCACAGCCACAGCTGGGAGCACCGATACCTGTCCCGGTCTCTCCGGTCTGTGTCCCGCAGCGACGACGCCCGGTGGCTGCGCTCTGAGTCTCGACAGGAAGGCACAGGGGAGGGAGATTCCCACTGTGAGCGACGGGTGCTGCTGTACCCACTATCATCTTCCTCCCAGCTGGAGCGAGACGGTGTGGCTGCATCTGGCAGAGGAGATGGGGTTTGACACCTGATGTTCAAACAGCAGCCCCAGGCACCTGGACCCACCTTACACCTTCTAGCAAGGAACACAGAGAGAGGATAACTATTGGTCCTCCCTCTAAGAGGAGGGCCTCAACCAGAAATTCCAAGGAAAATTACCAAAGGATCACATTTTTCTATCACACAGACCCAGAACAGACCCCACTGCACAGAGATCAGTCAGATTTTCACACACACACACACACACACAGCTGGCAGATTGCTCACAGACCCAGGTCAAGCTAGGAGTTTTATGCTTGCTCTAATCACAAACATTAAAAGATACAGACTTTTCTACCCATACTTGTCCTGACGAAACCAGCAAGAAACAAACAAAAAAATAATAACAAACAAGTCCCTTCCTGTCAGGTCTCACACAAGAACTCCACCAGTTTCCACTCCTACCTTTAGGCCGATGTCTGGGACTCTCTGGTTCGCTCCTCCTGCTGCTTCGCTCTGATAAGCCATCTCTCTCTGATCTGCTGCTGTGACGACTTCTGTCCCGCTCTTCTGCAAAAAGAGAGTAAGATCAGGTGCCCAGTGCACAAACGGGCTTTACAAGTCTGCTGCAGAAAACACCACGAACATTAGCTGAGGACTACAGGCAGGCTGAGGGACAAGCCCAAACTCTAAGCAGGAAGAGTCACAAAGGTCTCTGAGCAGTTACCACGGTCCCGTTTACGATCGTGGTCCCGATCCCTGCTCCGACCCTTCTTTCGTTCCTTCTCTTCCTTGGAGGAGGCAAAGACACCATGTTCCCGACGCTCCCTTTCCCGCTGCCGGTTGCGTTCCCAAAACTCCTCGCTGACACCCCCTGTGTAGGAAGGTGTTTCCACATGGACGGAACGGTAATGCCTGGAAAGGCAGAGCAGAGAGAAGGAAAGCTCAAAAGCGCTGAGGAACATCTCGCCTTTGACTTGTCTCACACAACTCTAGTTGTAACCTCTGCTACAGCAGAAGCTTATGGTTAGTGCTCTCTGGGTCCCTTGCTAACAGCCCGCCGGGTCCGCTGACGCGCTTGGACCCTTTGCTCCTGAGCAGGCCACTGCCTCCAGGCATCAGGAAGCAACAGTCTCGGGGCTGGTGTTTGCAGGCCCAACAGCAGAAGAAAGCACTCCCACCCGTAAAACGTCCGGGCGGCACTAGCGAAAGAACTGTCGCAAGACGACCTCGGGGCCCTCCCCCGAGATCTGCAGAGCTCTCCCGACATGGGGTTGCAGCCTGCCTGACAAAGCGCTCACCCCCCGCGCTCCTTCCCCCGGCGGGGACCCAGCGGCTGTAGAGTGCCAGGACCCGCCCCGCAGACCCCACCTGTCCTTGCGAGCGCTCCGGCCACTCCGACCGGTCCCCTCTTCCTCCTCCTCCTCGTCCTCCTCCTCGGCGCTGCCCGCCTCGTCGCGGCCCTCTTCCCAGTCCTTGTAAGAGGAGACCCGGGACTGCTTTCCCCCGGCTGCCTCCTCCTCGCGTTCCCGCCGCTTCTGGGCCGCCAGCACATCCAGGCCCAACAAGGAGGCCCGAGGCGCCGGTGCCTTGAAGACGTGCTGCTCGGCGGCAGCGCTGCGCCTCCGCGGGACCAGCCCGCCGGCCTCGGGGCTCATCCC
>NW_020799114.1:210385-217963 GCF_003259725.1 Athene cunicularia | reverse complement strand
CCTGGCAGCCCCGCCCCGGGGCAGAGCTCACTCGCTCACCCTCCTGCACCGACAGACACGGCCCCACCCCCGCGGCGCCGCGCACAGACAAGACAGACAGACAGACAGACAGACAGAGCCTGCAGACAGGTGCAGGGCAGTTTTATTCGCCTGTGGCCCCGCCTCAGCCGGCCGCCACCGTCTCCTTGACCCAGGCCAGGACACGCCGCACATCCACGTAGACGCCGTACTTGGAGGCCGTGCATGTCTTGTCGTAGCTGAGGATGCCAGTCGCGTACCAGGTGTCATCGTCGGGGTCCTGCACGGCAAAGGCACCACCGGCGTCCCCGTAGCACGTGTCCTCACGCAGCTCGCTCATGCCCACGCAGAAGGTGTCATTGCTAAGGGTGGGCTGGACCCAGTAGGACGCGTTCCGCGCCTCGTAGTACTGCCGGCACTGCTCCTCCTCCGCCACTGGCAGCATCACGTACTTCAGCATGTCAGGAAAGGCAAAGGTGGCGCCGCGGCCCCAGCCCGAGACATAACCCACCTGCCCTGGGCGCACATAGTCTTTCTGGGGCAGGCAGATGGGCATTGCCTCATCCCCGAGGGGCACCTTCTGCTTGAGCTTCAGCAGGGCCAGATCCACAGCCTCAGGGTAGGCGGGGTGCAGCACCACACGCTCAATGTCCAAGGCAGGCTGATTCTGCTTCTGGCTGCCCAGGAAGAGCTGCAGCGTCGGGGCGATCTCCTCAGGCTTGGCGTCCGCAGTGTGGTTCAGGTAGACATTCCTGCCCGTGGTCAGCAGCCACTGGTCGCTGATGAGCGTGGCCCCCACGGTGAGGTTATGGCGGGTCACCAGCCGGCCCTGCCACGGAAAGCTGTCCTTCTGAGCCAGCAGGCCCCCGATGATGCGCTGCATCTGCCTGGGGGGGTTCTTCGGCTTCCCGCACACTGCACGGGGCAGAACAGGGTCCTGGTGAGCCCCCGGGCCCGCAGCAGCCCCAGGGAGCAGCACTGCAGATGGGAGATGCGAGCAGCTGCCCAGGCAGAGAGCTCAGAGGCCCCCCCCGCTGCCCGGTCCCTCCAGCCCCAGCCGCTGTCCCTCTGCTCTCACCTGGCTCGCAGACAGGCACCTCCCTGCCAGCTTCGGAGCTCACCCACGTGTGATCCTCATCACACCTGTACATGCCTTTGGGGGAAACCAGAGTCAGCACCCCTGCCCTGTGAGGGGGGAAGGGCGGGCCCTGCAGCCAGGGAGGCGTGGAGGTCCTCATTCCTCCCCAGGACTCGGGTAGCAGGGGTACCCCGGGGGGCTGCATCATCCCTCATCGGGACAGCCCCACTGTCCCCTGGAGCCAGGGAGAAGCCCCATGCCCCGGGCCACGCCCACGCCTCACCATCCCCGGCGCCGCGCAGCCGGTAGTGCGGGTTGCAACGGTACTGGATGAGGTGCTCCACGTAGCCGTGTTCGATCTCCGCAGGCTTTGTGCAGCTCCATTCTGCAGGCACAGAACACTGGGTCCCTCTTCAGCCCTCATCTTCCTGCCCTACACCTGCTCCTTGCCAAGCTGCCACTTGGCTCCATCCAAGCCCCAGCGCTCCCACCCTTGCCCTGAAAGGTACCAGTGGCAGTTGTGGTGTCCAGCATGGTCCAGGCCAGGCCAGCGATCAGCAGCACTGCAGGCCTGCAGGGAAGAAAGAGCACGCTCAGCAGAGGGTCCTACCCCACTGCTCCCAGGCTGTGGGCTGCACCAAGACCAGTGCCTCAGCCAGGATCCTCCCCCATCCCAGCAGGTCTCCCCAGGAGGGCAGAGGGCCGACCCCACACCTCCAGGATTTCCCGTCAGACACAGCCTGGACCCTGCTGCCATAGAGGACAAGGCTGCAGTGTTGTGACCCAGAACATTTCCAGGCCCAACACGGGTCCTGTCGCAGCCCATGGCGGGGCCAGGTCCTCAACCAGGCAAGCAGGACGGACACGGCACTGAGCACATGCAGGGACACAGTGTCGCTCACCCCATGGTCACAGCTCCCTCTCCTCACAACAGCCTCCTTCTGCAGGCTGATGCTGCTCAGAGCTCCCTCCTCATCCCTTTTATCGCCACCTCCCTCGCCCTGGTGCGGCCCCCTGTGCTCCAGACCTCCTGACCCCGTCATGGGCAGCCAGCACCTTTCCCAGCAGGAGAAGCACAAAAATCCCCGCCTGGCTCACAGCCGGCCTGGCAGAGGCTCCTGGGAAGGCAGCCAAGCCCCCACAGGAAGCCAGCGTGCCAAGAGTTTCCGGGATTTTGCAGTTACAAGTATGCAGGGAGGGATCTGGCTGCAGATGCTGGTGGCCTGGCACGGTGACACCAGCTGAGGTTCACAGAAAGCAGAGCCAGTCCCTGACCCCTGCCAAACCTAGAGCTGTCCCCATGGGGGCACTAAGCAGCCCCCCAGTGCTGGCAGGCGAAGCTTGGGCGTGGGAGCCAAGTCCCATCCCATCCCGGGCCTGGCTCTGCCCGCAGCCAGGGCACTCCCTGCCAGCCACCCCGCATGGCCGGGGCGCAGCAGGGCGCGGTGCTGACGGAGCCCTGGGCAGTGCCAGCCCAGCTGGCTGAGGGATGCAGTGTGTCCACGCCAGATTGCTGCAGGCTCCGAGGAACCGTGGCCAAGACGACCTCTTCCCAGAAGTACCTGCCCAGCAGGCTCCAGCCCCGTGTCCTGGCAGCCCCGGGCCCCCTGGGTGAAGGTTGTTTGTGAGCAGAGGGGAGCGCCCGGCCCAGCCTGACGGGAACTTGCAGTGGCAGCCGCTGGCTGGTGCCCAGCAGGGTGTGACAGCCGGCAGCCAGGGCAAAGGGTCTGCTTCCCACAGCACAACCGAGGGGCAGTGTTGGGGGAGCGGACAGGCACCCCCCTCTCACCTACCTCGTGGTGCCAGTGCTACAGCGAGGCTGCCCCAGGCCCAGGCTGGCCCTGAGCCACTGAAGATTGGCTGGGGGTCTTGCCCTCTGCCCCTCAGGTCCTTCAGGTGCAGGAGGGACACTGTGTCTGGCCCCAGACACTCCGCAAGACCTGTCCCACCCTGTGCAAGCTTCTTCCTTCTCATGGGATGCCTGTGCCTCAAAACAATGCACGGCTTGACAACTCTGGCCCAGCACCAGTCATACTCGTGCAACCACGCTCGGAAGGCAGAAGGCTGGAGTCCAGCTCCGACCCAAGCAGAAGGCTTGACAGCTCCGACCCATGGAGCCATGCTGGCACTTAGAAAGGTGTTGTGGCATTTGGTGACGGCAGGCTGGTAGCAGGTTTGTCCCTCCCCGGGAGACTGCCATGCCCTGGCAGGGGGGAAAAAGCAACACACGGCTGTGCCCTGGTGCCCACTGGCAGCGCCAAGGTTCACTCAGACAAAGGGACTGTGTGCAGGAGCTAACCAGGCTGCCCGTGGACATGGACCACCGCCCACGCACCGGGCTGTGGCAGCACAGGGCCACGCTTGAGACCAACGCCACCAGCTAATGCCATGGCAGCACAAGGTACCGATTGTCTCCAAGTCACAGTCAGGGATCAGCTGCAGAGCACAGACAAAAGTGCAGCAGGACAAGGGAAAACTCAAGCTCACACTCCCACGGACACGACAGCTGCCTTCAGACCTGGAGCCTCCCAGGCCCTCTCCAGAGAAAGCACATGCAAACCTCGGCCAGCGGACCAGCTCATGTCCCTGTCAGAGCAGCAGCAAGCACCAGCTGTCTGAAAGCAGAGAATCGAGGGAACAAGGTTGGTGCAGGGGCTGCAGAAGCAGGGGAGCAGGTGGGTGACAGCCCTGACGTGAACAAAGGGCTTCTGGGAGTAGGGTCAGCGGCCCCGCACCTGTAAACCAGTTTGGTGAAGAGCTGTGATGCTATCCTGCTCTGCAGGGTGGATTGCGAGAGGCTGCAGAGGGAATGCCACGTCCAAGTCAAAGCCGTGTTGCTCAAGAAAAGCCCAAGATGACAACAGGCAGCCCAGGGTAAAACAAGTCAACACCGGAGCCCCAGAGACAAACCCGACAGCCTCCAGCAGTGTGAACAAACAGGGCCTTTTCACAAGTGACAGGGCGTAACCACAGCTGCCTCCAAACATCTGTGTACTGGCAGCAAAGGGAAGAAACTGTGTCCAGCACCTCCCAAGGGCCCAGCCTCACATGGAGATCTCTGCGAAGGGAGCCCAGGCGGGCTCGGCGTGGAACCATCCCAGAGCCCTGCAGCTTCTAGCACCAGGAAAAGATGCACCAACTGGGAACAACGTGAAGGGAGCTGCTCGGCTGAGGAGATCTGGACTGTGTCCCACCAGCCCAAGGGGTGTCCCTGGAGTAGCACACAGGAGCAGGTGAGCCAAACATTTATTGACACTCAGGCAGGACCCAAGGCCCGCAGGTTTGTTACAGGACCACATGCAGAGAAGAGAGGAGGGCAGCAAGAACAGACCCTCCTGCAGAGGCTGCAGTGCAGGACCGAGCGCCAGCCAGAGCAGGCAGCACGGGCTGGAGGGTCTCTGTGTGGCCCCCAGCTCTGGGCAGTGACACCGGGAAGGTATGCCCTCCCTGGGAAGCGCTGCAGCCCGCAGGGCCCTTCCTCACCACCCAGCGCTGGTTTCTGCTGGGGAGCCCAACCCCCAGGAAAGCCAAAATATGGCCCTGGACAGCAGCACCAGTGCAGAGGCCCCTGCCCCAGTCCCAGCCTACCCAGCACTGGAAGCGTCAGGCCTGTCCCTGCCTGGCCACAGCTGCTCCCAGCCAGATCTTGGTCCTGCAGCACATCAGCGCCGGTGATCTGCTCCCACCGCCTCCATGACGTTCTTGAATCCCTGCTCCCTAACAGGGACAGCGCATGACTGCTCGGCCCCGCAGTACCTCCACTCTTGCACCAGCACGGTGCTGCCCGGAGACACCCTGAGCCCAGCAGCTCCCCTGGGGAGCTGCCTGGCTCTTCACTCACCTCAGCAGCTCCTCCAGCTCCCGCTTCACCGTCCCCACCACCAGCGGCCCATGGTACACAAGTGCTGTGTATATCTGCACCAGCGAGGCTCCAGCACGGATCTTCTCCAGGGCGTCGTGCCCACTGCTCACCCCGCCCACCCCGACGATGGGCACCTGGCCTGCGGGCAGGAGCGCGCTCAGGACGGCACAGGCAGCGCCAGCCCGCGTCCGCAGCCCTGCCCTGCCCCTACCCTGGGTGAGGGTGTACATCTCCCTGACGGTCTGCGTGGAGAGCTCCCGCAGCGGCTTCCCGCTGAGGCCCCCGGGCTCCGTGTGCTGCCGGCTCTGGAGGCCGCTGGGCCGGCTCACGGTGGTGTTGCTGACAATCAGCCCGTCCACACCGAGCTGCAGGGGCAGCAGCATAAGGACACGGCTCCCATGAGCAGCCCCCAACTCTCATCCTCAGGCTGCCAGGCCAGGACCCTCCCCAGCAAGTGCCCCAGCAACACACCTGGGGACAAAGCAGCTGCCCCTCACCGGCTGGGCCGTCCCCAAGGTCTGGGTGACACGCACAGGCCTTCAAGGGGGCTGCAGAGAGGGCACCTGCCAGGAGCGCCGCAGTCCTGTCCCCGTGCGGCGCCCAGCTCCCCACCAGCTGCCCCCTCCTGCCTCTCACCTCGCGGACGACGCTCGCGATGTCCCGCTTGTCCTGCGCTGTGAGGTCAGGGGCGATCTTCACCAGCACAGCTGGCTTGTGCTCGCAGGGCAGCGCATCCCTCTCCGCCAGCACCTGCGGGGCAGGGAGCAGGTCGGGGGGAGGGGGAACGCACACCTCCACCTCAGACCTGGGAGGCCTGCGCACCCATCACCGCAAGCAGCACAGTTGACAGGGCCTGCTCCTCCTGTACGGTGCTGCTGCCGGGACGGGCGCCCCACGGCACCGGGACAGGGCAGACAACCCGCCCAGCACCACAGAGACTCCTGATGCCGTGGCGGGGGCTCACTGCCCCCTCGTAGGAGCAGAGTGGAGGGCAACACCTCCCTGCTCACGTGCAGGAGCACAGTGCCTGGGGAACCAGCAGCTGATTGGGGCACACCTTGTTGGCTCTGCCCACCACTCCCACCCGCCCCTTCCCACACTGGCACAAACCCGCTGCTGGAACAGAGTGGGTGCTGCTGCAGGGGATGGGATGCAGCTGGTGCTGGCAGCCGTGGCCTGGGCTGGCTGTCGGGATCACTCACCTTGGTCAGCAGGTCCCTCAGCTCAGCCTTGCCCTGCAGGTCCCGCAGCCCTGGGGTGTTTGGGCTGGACACGTTCACAACCAAGTAGTCAGCCAAAGGGCCCAGTGTCCGGACTCCAGCCACGTAGTCAGCTGCAGCATCGGTAGAGCTCTTGTTCTTGCCCAGGTTGACTCCGAGGGGCATTCCCTCTGGAACACAGACACGGCTGAGCCAGGGCAACAGGACCAACCACCACCCGAGGGGCCAGAGCGCCTGGCAAGGGAGGCCCCAGGACCAGCTGAAATCACGACAGGGTTATGCAACCCACGTGTTTCATGGGGGTGGGCCTGGGACTGTCCTGCAGGCACTGGAGCATCACCACAGCTGCCCCAGTCAGCACCGCAGCCTCCAGCCTGACCACCTGGTGGGGGCTGCCCTCAGAAACTGCCCAGCTGGGGCTCTCTGTTGGCTTTGATAGTCTCTACAGACACGTCCTGCCCGAAGCAGCAAGCGGAGCCTCTATCACAGAGAAAATGGCCAGAGAAAGGTGCCTGGTCACAGTCCCAAGGTGGACAGGTTACAGCCCCAAGAGCATTTCTGCTATCCGAGTGCACCTCGCTCTGGCCAGGGCCCTCCTGTGCCCAGACACGGGCATCACACACCTTTCCTGGCCCACAGCTGCCTGGGAGACCCCCAAACCCACCCTGCAGACCTCAAGAGCAAAGGCTTATAAGCTTGTCTCACCACCAGTGAGCCTGAGCTGCATCTCCTGGCGGGACCGCAGCCTGCGCTCCACTGCGACGTGGCCATGGCTGTTGAATCCGTACCTGCACCACAACAGACAAGGCTCAGGGCGAGGCTGCTGTCCACAAGCCCCAAGCAGGACACAGGTGAAACACAAGGGAGACGCGTGGTCTCTGCAGCTCCGCTCAGCACATCCAACCCAAGAGCCCCCACAGCACAGACCCCAGAGCCAGGACCACCCACATAAATGCCCTCCTGCTGGGTGGAGCAGCCGCCCTCGGATTCCACCTGTTAATGACTGCCTCGTCCTCTGCCAGCCGGAAAACTCTGGGCCTGGGGTTCCCCTCCTGGGGCTGGGGCGTGACCGTCCCCACTTCCACAAAGCCGAACCCCATCTTGTACAGCCCGTCCACAGCCTCGCCCTGCTTGTCGAAGCCGGCCGCCAGGCCCACGGGGTTGCGGAAGCGGTGCCCGAGGACTCGCACCTCCTGTGGGGTAGGGGCTGGGTCAGGCGCTGGCAGCCAGGAGGGCCGGAGCCCACCGACACCGGGAGCCACAGCCAGGATCTCGCTCCAACCCCCTCCCATCCTTTTCCCCCCGCCCCGCAGGGTCTCCCCCTCGGGTGCCGGCCCCGGGGGACCCCCAGCTCCCACTGGGACCATCTCCTGGCCCCAGGGGCCCCTCTGCCGCCTGGC
>NW_020799114.1:202085-210335 GCF_003259725.1 Athene cunicularia | reverse complement strand
CCTCCCCACACCGCCCGTGCTCCGCTCGCCCCCCCCACACTCCCAGCAGCATCAGCAAAGCGCCTGGCGACACCCTCCTGCAGAGACCTCCCCCCCGCCGAGGCCATGGAGGGGTCGGTCCCCGGGGCAGCAAAGAGGAGGACGTCGGGCAAACCCCAACCAGGAGCAGCCGGAGGCAGGGAGAGGGGAAGGGGCGGCGCAGGCAGAGGCGCAGGGCAGGGCCGGGCAGCGTCCCCTCACCGCCATGCTCGTGGAGCCGGCTCGGCCGCAGCCTGCCCAACAGCTTCAATCAGCCATAGCCCACGGCCGCTCCTGGTCGATGCTAGAGGGGGAAAAGCCCCGTCCCAGCCTCCACCTCCCTTCTCAGGGGAGGCACTACAGGCAGGGGGCAGCCAGGAACAGCGTGACAACGCCAAGCAGAGCTTTCCTGTGCAGCCACCCCCAGGGTCCAGGGATGGTCCCTGCACCCATCTCACAACATTCCCCACAGTTCACCTCCCGGAGCAACAAAGATGGGGAAAGTGGCAGCGCTTGGTTTAAGTACAGCAGGAACAGTTCAAGAAGAGCGCGCATTCATCAGAGGTTAATAGAGAAAAAACAAGTTTCAAAGGGAAGTCTGTCTTGGAGAGAAGCAGCCATCACCACTCCTGCCTCACACTGGAGTTGTAGCCCCATCGGTTTTATGTTTTCTTCTTTAGCTCCTCAAACCTCCGAGAGAGATCATCAAAGTCAATGTCTTCAGAGGTGGAAGAGTTGGCGCCAGCAGAGGCTGTTGGCAGCGTATCGGGCACAGATGGCAGCTCAGGCAGCACAAAGTTACTGACGGTATTAGGAGCTCCAGCTCTCGGTTTAGGAGAAGCTTCTGACTTGGGCCCGGGCCCTGTTGAGAGTAGTAACATTTCAGCTCACCCTCATCAGACACTCACCAGGTCAAACAGAGCTACACTAACCAAGAAGGCAGTACCAACGCATCCTTCGGAATAGGCCCAGCGGTCACACACCACGCGGCACACACGCTGCACAGGGCTGCAGCCGTGGCAGAGCTGGGCTAGTGACCCCACCCAGAGCCGCCCCAGACACCATGAGATGCCCCTGCACTGCCTGCTGAGACGGGCTGACACGGGCTGACACTCCCACACGCCGCTACGGGCTGGGCTGCACCACAGGGGTTCCACTTTCTCCACTGCAACCCCCTGAAGACACATGCCAGGTGTATCAGCAGCCATCACCAGCTGCCAGACTGAAGCACACGGCCAGACGCAGCATGCCCAGACCCACCTCCTTCAGCACACACCAGTGCTCCCCAGAGGGCCACACTGCACCACCAGAAATCCTGGCTGGACCTAGGGTGAAGGTCTAAAATCCCTTTAAAAACCCTCACGGCCCTTATCAAGTCCTAGAGATAACGAGTGCTTTCAGAACACAGAGCAGAATCGCGCTGTACAAGGTGGGAGAATTTCATTACAATCCAACTACAAGGCACATTTCTATCAGTCCTCTCCCAGCGCAAATCCTGTCACACCCTGTGCACTCTCCCCTCTGCGGAATGCTTCCTCGCAGGGACATGGGGACCCAGGCTCACCACAGCCCCAGCCACCCGCAGTTTCCCTCCCCTCCCACCACACTCACCGGGCACCGGCGCAGAAGCCTCCTTGTCAGCATCAGGCTCATCGATCTGGAAGAGACTCTCTGTTAGCGTGGCACTTGCTCCCCGCTGCCGTCACAGAACCGTGTGGGTGTGCGGGATGGCTGCAGGCAGCCGCACCCCTGTGGAATGATGCACACCCTGCCCCTCCCCAGGGCAGCGGCAGCCCCAGCTTCCAGCATGCTCACGAGAATCTGCCCCTCTTCCCAAAAAAAGGAGGCAGTGCTTCGACTTTCCCTCCCTCCCTGTCCAAACAGCCTCACTGGGCACATTCTGGAACCAGATAAACAGAGCGTTATCTGCTGGCAGGTCTGAAATACTTATCAAGGACCTAAGTGGTAAAAGACTGCCCTCTTCACCCATGTAATCTCAGCCGCTGCTTCCTCCCTTTCACACACAGCAAACAGGTCCTTGTAGCCACTGGCTAGGTACAAAATGACACTGCTCATGTCCCGGCCCACCTGGGACAAAGGCCCATGGCCCAGCTGGTTGTGCTGGTACAACTCCTCACTCCTGGCAGGCTGCAGTCAGGGACACCCACCCCTGCCCAGACGCATCTGTGCCCACATCTCCCAGACACAACAGCTGCTGTGCAGCTACTACAGGTGTGAGCACACACAGGTGCTTGGCTACACCCACCCCTACTCAAGATACTGCAGAAACAAGAAGCACGTCACAAAGTAAAATGGGAGGCAGGATTGTGAACTGCAGCAACAAAAACATACACCAGCACAGGAGAAGACTCCAGCCTCCCCTTTGTCATCTCCAAGGACCAAGAAAGATCTGGGAAAGGAAGAGTGTTTAAACATACACCATCCGGTCAGCCAAAACAGTCACCCAGGCTACTATGAATTAGTTCAAAAGCTGTTAACTAAACAGACTGATGGTGATAAACCCTTCACAGTCCAAAAAATAGAATTTGTGGACTCTACTGTGTATCACCATTTTAACAATGCAGTAAAATATATCTTGGCTTTCCCTTGCGGCCAAAACACTCAGCTGAATGAGGAACTCCCCCTCACCAGTCACTCCTGTCACATGCACTCAGTGATTCACCACACCCAGAACCAATACCAAGCACCACCCAAAAGCTCCAAAGGTTGCCAGCCCTGTGCTTAATGAACATTTGCGTCTCTTGTGGCTACCGCTGCACTCTTTCTGAGGTTCCCTGGGCTGCCTACAACAGTGCTTCCGCTCAGGCACTTACAGACTCGTATGTCGGCGGGGTTGCTGGGATCGGCGGTGGATGGATGTTAGCGAAAGGCTGGTAGGTCCCCACTGGCAGGCCGTTGAAGTTCTCCTGTACAGAGAGATTACAGTCACACACCAGACTACACACCTGGGAGAGCCACCATGGGACACAATGCACCTACAGCTGCTACAGGAGTCAGAGAAATTAGTGTAAGATAAATGCTTGCAAGTGTCCATCCTGAGAGTTTACAATTACTAGGAAAAGATTCTCAAGTCAGATGTAGTCACCAAGAGCAACCAGACCAAGCTAACAGGACTGTGAGCTACTCTGCAGAACCAGCATGACTGCATACTTCACCTTTCAAGACCTCAGAAGTACCAGGACAAAAAGGTAACACCCTGCATTAAGCACACCTGAGCCACTTCTCCTGAGTGCAGTATCACAGAACAGGTCTCTGGCTCACCCGAGGCTTTGTGTTACCCTTCCTTGTAACATGACAGTGCCACAAAGACTCAGACTTGGCACGAGTCCTTGGCATATTTATGCCTGGGCCTTCAGCCAGCTGATACTTGGCCCAGCTTTTCCACAAGAAGACTCTGCAGCACTGCTGGTACCGTATGAAGACTCCAGGTCATCCCACTGTTCTGCCACTCCCCAGTCTACGTAGATATCCCATAAATTAATTTTGGGTGCTCTTTTTGGCTCCCACCTTCCACCCCTGCAAGAAATCACCTCCCAGAGCCACTGGCCTGGTCCTCTTCCTTTGCAGGCAGGGTCCTTCCGCATTTTTCTGTGCTGTTCCCATCCCACAAAACTCACCTGATTCCCTGGACTGAACCTTGGCACACTACCAGCCTACCAACCTCAAAGTGCAGCTCCAACCACTGGTCAAAAGCCTGGCAGTCAGAAGACTGCCTCAGGAGTTAAGTCTGGACTCCTCTGCTCCCTGAAGGCAAAGAGGGCTGGCTGGAGAACAGGGGTAGGAACCTCCACGGTCAAGAAACAACATGAAGCTTCAGCTGCACTGCCAGCAGCTTCCCGCCCGCCCCAGTCTCACGCCAACACGATGGCTCCTGACACATCAAGCCCTCAGGTACAGACACTTCCCAGTCAGCAGGCACCAGGCTAAGCACCACAATCGGGGTCTTCCATAGAAAAAAGGAATGCTCAAAGCAAAGGCACTTACCGGTCCCTTTGGAGGCGGGTAGGAGAAGGGCGGATTCGGCGTTGGCATGGGCATCGGCATCATCACAGGCATGGGCACTAGCCCATCGTGACCGACCAGCGGGGCTGTAAATCCACCACCTCCTCCCCCTCCATGGCCACCCTTCTTCACATCATCCGTGAATCCCACATCAATTAGATCTGCCTCTCCACCTGCAGGGGCTTCAGCCTGGAAAGGGTGGAAGAGTTCTGCTCACCAACACACCCCCGTTCTGATCACAGCCCTCTGAACAGCACTGGACACAGCATTTGTCATGGACAAGATGGGACAACAGGCACAGAACACACAGCAGCTACACGGCGATATCAATTAATGGGAATCTGCGAGGGAACCGGGCTATAGCATGACTGTGGGAAGGAGCAGGGACTGTGCTGTTTGTAAGATACCAGAGCACAGACACCACCGAGTTTGCTGCAATGCCCCAGCCTGTGCTGTGCAGCACCGACAGGACACAGAGCTCCCTGCAGACTCTCTCACTCACCATCACCACCGAGTCAGGCTCGTAGGGCACGTTGTAGTTCTTGGCGATCTCGATCAGGTATCTCTCCACCAGAATCTTGGGCGGCGCCTCCACGCTCAGCTTGTGCATCAGCTGGAACAGACAGGTGCAGGACACTCAGTGGGAGCGGGGCAGCTCCAGCTCTAACCCTGTCAGGGCCACCCGCTGCAGGGAGCATGGCGCAACCCCAGCGAGGCCTTTCCTCCCAGCACGGCGCTGCCAAGGAGTCTGCTGGCCACCACGGGCCGGGGCTGCACGTGCTCTGCTCCTCTCTGTGCATAGCCAGCACAGCAGGGCCCCCTGCTGACAGGGACCCCAGCACCGCGCTCCAACGCGGGCAAGCCCCCCGCAGCACAGCTGGCCCACCCTGCTCTGCGGTGAGCCACAGGCATCAGCCACTGGCCACAGGAAAGCCACAACAGGCATGCCTGTTCTGCCAGCTGCAGCTGCTCCACCAGTTCATTACCCTGTCATTGACTGTCCCGATCTGGTTTGTCCGGCACAGCTTCCCATACTCCTTGCTGTACTTGGCACACAGCTGGTCAGCAACCTGCAGCAGGAGAGAAACTCTGGGAACGTGCACACTCTTGTTTTCCCCCAGCACACGCTGAACATCTGCTGTAGCCCCTAGAGTTGCCTGCCCCCCTCCCAGCTGAGCTGCCCCTGGTGCTCTAGGGATACCAATACTGAGTTATCTCAGACCCCATAAAAACCTGTCCTCTGCCTTAACAACAGAGTCCTGGACAAAGGCCGCCACCAGCTTCTGGCAGTGTCACCCCCACACACACTGACACCCCTCAAACAACCCTACTCACAATCTTCAACTCAGCCACTTCTGACTGGAGTCGTGGTGCAGCCCAAATCAGTGTAGACACCGCTTCTGCCAGGCCAGAGTCCAGCTCCCTAAGGACAAGAGAAGACAATCCACATCAAGCACCTAGTCTTTGCTGCCCTCAGGCTGCTTAGCCTAGAAGTCCCCATCCTCTACGCTGGGCCCCAGAGACTCTCCTACCTGGGGAGGAATTGGTCTCTGGAGGCCCTAGGACACCGAGACAAACACAGGAGCCCTTCTGCATCCCAGGCCTGCCCCCAGCTGTACCCCTCCCTGAGCCCAAGGGGCCTGGCCCCTCTCCCACAGGATACCCCCTAGGCCAGAGCTTACTTCATGGACTGAATCAAGCCAAAGCGGGCTAGCAGCAGATCGCAGTACAGCTCCAGGATCTCCATGGCCTCCACAAGGTAATCTTCACGGATGATATGCTCCACACGAATCCTGGCACGCTCATCTTTGCCAGCTGCCAGATAATCTGCTATCTCCTTCCTTGCCTTCTGGGCCAGCTCGGCTGCAGCACACATCCCCAAGGCCAGTCACCACGGTGGCAGGGGCTGCTGCCTCCGTACCAGCCCACAGTCCCCACCACACACAAAGCTCCTCTCTCCCCTTCATCAAGCCTCTGCAGTGCAGGACACTCTCCAGGTCCTAACACACTAACTCACAGGAGAAAGGAGTGGGCTTTGAGCTGCTAAAAACACTACTACACCCTCAATTTCCCTGGAGAGTCAATCAGAACCATGAATCTTATCTGTGTCTGGGCAGGGCAGGACAGCACAGCATGGGTGGGGAGAGCCTCCCACAGCACCCAGGAAGTTCCCTGCTACACTGAGCACAGGAAAGGGCCCCCACGGCAAACCGGCATGTCCCCCCACGGACAGCCCACAGCTACCACCCCATGCACCCCATAAATAGCACCCCGACACCTGCCAGGAAGATGGACAGAAGCCACATAGCCAGTCAGTTCCTCCAGGCACTCACACATCCGGGCAGATGGCAAGGCCAGGGTCCAGCAAGGAAGAGCAAAAGGCAACTCCACACTCACCCATGAAAATACCCTGATTCCAGAAGAACCTTCTCAACTCTCCTGAGCCCCAGAAGCACCCTGCATCACACCTGCCCCCTCAAATACTCACTCTTCTTTTTCTCCAGCAGTTTGAGACGGTTGATGACAAGACGCAGGTTGACTCGCAAGCGCTCAGCCTTGAACCCAGAGCCCAACATGATGAACACTTTCTGTGGAAGAAGAGGAGAAGGTCATTGGAACCAAGAGCTGTTGGTCAGGACAGAAGCCACTGTTTTACTTGGGGGGGGAAAAACACCCCACCAAACCCAGTTCTCCAAACAAACAGGTACAGGCTTGATATTCCCAAATCTGGTTATTTACAAAGGACCAGACCTACAGCACTCATCATTCCCTTTTCCATTTTACAGCCCTGCACCTAACCAAGGCCAACAGGGAATAGAAATTTCCTGGATACTCCCATTCTGACAGAATCTCAACCCCAGAAACAGATGTAAGGTGATAGAAAACTGGGACTACTCCATAAATAGGAACAGAGTTAGAAAACATAGCCTAAAACAAGAAGTTAAAGGCCTGGGTCTGTTTAATGTAGATAAGGGACAGCAACCACTGATGTCAATACCAGAGTAAAGTTTTAAGAATGTTAGACAAACATCTACCAGCAGTGGTCTAGGAAAATGTGATTACACCCCAGTTCAGTAAACTGAGCTTACTAAAATGGTATTCTGAGGTTCCATTCAGCCCCAGATCTTTTTGTAAAACAGCTGTATAATTAACCCAAGGTCACTACAAACTAAGGTTGTAACAGTCCTGTTATCAGAAGAAAAAGGTTGCTATTCCATATTCCCCCTCCTTCCTGCACACTGAACATGTGCTCTGGCACTTCTCCAGTCTCTCATGAGCCAGTTCAAGTCACTAGTCCTATAGAAAACTAACAGAAAACATCTTATTACAGCATTTTATTACGCCAAGAACTGTTGATCAAAAAACGTTTCCTTGACAGCTACCACACAGAAAGACCTTGACTTGTACCTAAAGGACACACTGGAGCAGAATTTTGGATAACATTTTCTGTATAACAAGTGGTTTACATAAAATTTGTTACTATCTAGAGTATATACAGTTTATTTCACCAATCTATTCACACATCAATAATCTGAATGATGCACAGAACCAACCAAGCTCAAAACATGTTGCTACAGAAATACATGTGCATGATGTAAGTCTGATGCCATAAAAAGTTTTTCCTTTCTGTAACTGGGACACACTCCTACATTAAAATAATTTTACAGTGCTACAAGAGAGTCTCAGAGCGAGTTGTAATGTCTCTGTAAAAGCACCTATTAAATAACTACTCTGATCACAACCACCTGCATTAACAGATTAATTACAAATCCAGCCATTGGGTAGCAGCCAGCTCACTAGCCATTCTTTTGTAACCAACCTGCCGCCATTCTAAAAAGTTTTGTTGCTCCCACTCCCTCGCGGGAGGCTCTCCGACCAGGTGCTGCAGAAAGGCTGATCCAGTCCTTCCTTCCCTGTACCTCGCCTTCCCGTCCCTTCCTACAGACGGGCTGCTCCTCTGACCAGACCCAAGCTAACCTTTACAAGCAGAGCAACTAGCCGGTTGCTAGGGCGGTTGCCAGGTGCGTTAGCCAGCCGGCGGGACTCGCCGCGTAGCTGCCCAAAGGCCAGAGCTAGTTCAGAGAAGCGCGAGGGAGACCCTGGGGCAGCTTCACCGGCGGAGCTGACGGCGCTGAGCGGGAGAGATCCCCCCTCCCGCCCCGCTGCCGTCCCCAGCGAGGCGGCGCCGAGGGAAGGCCCGAGCCTGCC
>NW_020799114.1:187653-202035 GCF_003259725.1 Athene cunicularia | reverse complement strand
CGTCTCTCGGGGGGGGGGGCAGAGACAGGGCAGCTCTGCAGCCTTGATTAGGCTCTGGGAAGGGACAGGAGGGAGGTTGTTACGACTGAGATTGCAGTCCCTCTTGAAGCGGTCACTCAGCTTTTTGTATGCAGAGGACAGGACTGCTTATAACTGCATGAGAACGGGGTGGGACTGCCCGTACGCGGTGGTTTGTGAAACCCTTGGGGCACTGAACATGGCTGCGGTAATGCAGACCGAGCCCTGCAGGCAGAAGGGTGGGGAATGACCGAGACAGCCAGCTGCATGTCCCAGTGCTGTGTGTGACAGGTTCTTCTCTTCTCAGGTGAGCCCTCTGCTGAGGGAAGGAACACTGTGCTCCCAGGCCAGGGAACATGTCCCGTCGGAAACAGACCACTCCTAACAAAGTTCACTGTGAGTATTGTGTTAACGGCATTGTGGGATCCTTGCCCTAGCTGGTTTGTGGTGGAGTGAGGTGGGGAGGAGGGGAGTGATGAAAGGTACAGTCTGTGGGGGAATGGTGGTTACTGACATTTCATCTTAGGGACTGTAAGAAGAGAAACTGAGCTCTGTGCATCAGGGGAGCTGTCAGTGTCCTGGCAGGGCAGGACAGGGATAGGCTTGAACAAACAGCTAATGCTATAAAGGTGGGTGCGTGTGTGCAGGGCCTGTAGCTGTGCTTTGCATTCACACTGTCACAAGTGCAGTAATGTACTAAGAAATGTGACTTTGGGGCTTTGGCCCATCTTGGGTAGCAAAGGAAGTTTTAGGCGAGGTGGTTTGAGTGTGTGGCTGAAGCCAGGAAGTGCTGGGTTCTGATCTTTGCTCTACCACAGACTCAACTGGCTGGCCTTGGACATGTCACTTAAGCTCACTGTACCTCGGTTTCCTACCAGATAATGTAAATAAAGCCATTTGCTCTTTCCTTGCAGGGAATGGGCAGTGGCTAATAATCTACTGGACAGATAAATGCTATCTGTCAGATCATGCTTGAGCTGAGCTGATGGGCCACATCTGTTTCTCCAGCACTCTGAATACCCTGGCGTTTGCTTGATAGTGAAAGGGCTGAAGGTGCTGCACATCAGCACTTCTTGTGGGCAGGCTACAGGCAGGTGTCAGTGGAGCTGGGAGGGACGTACGGATGTTTGGCTGCAAAGGGGAAACTGCACATACACGTCTTTTGTGTGACTGACTGCAGCAGAGGGGAGCTGGGGGGCTGAAGCTATGCCCTTGCTCGTACCCAGGTTTGTGGCTGGAGACACGTTTGGAATTTGGGCTGGAATGAGGAAAACACTTTTCCACTCCTGTAGGTGTGTGAAAGCAAGGCTGATAAGAGGGCCCTGGGTATTGCTAAGATGTAGTAGCTGTCAGGAGTATGGGACAGAGAGCTGAATGCTGCAGCCCTAACACTGCCTCGCTTTGCTGATGCTGCTGGCTCGCATGTCTCTGTGTTTCTCTGTGCTGCCTTTTTGTACGGGTACGACAGCAGGAGTCTCTGCATGCTGTTCTTTGTACTAGGGGAAAATACACCGTGATCGAGCCTAACACTGCACAGTCAGTGATTGTGCTGGGGAGAGCTACCTCTGTCCAGGACTTGAACGTTGGCTGCTAGAGCTAGGCATGGGAGAACTGACAGAGCTTTCCTTGGTGGCCAGCGTAGGAGTCCTGAGACTACTTTTGTCATCTGCACTGACTTGTGCTCTCCGATTCCTGCTTCTGAGTGCTGGGTTCAACAGTGGGCAGAGTATAGCTTTGATATGCCTGATAGTACATTGATGACTTTGGAGTTGTCTTCCTTAGAGACATTTGGTATGTCCTGTGTATGCCAGTGTATCACCATCCTGTGATGGCAGTAACACATCTTGTGTCCATTCACTTTAGCTCCAGAGTGCTGAGGCATTGCTGCTGCCATTTAGAGGCAGCACTTAATGCTCTCTCCTCTCTCATGTGTGGAAATCGAGGGGTACGACAGCTCTGGTGGTGCAGGTAGAGTTTCCATGGTGTTTAGGTGGGCTCTTTTCCACACTCCACTGTGTAAGGGTTATCTTCTTCAGAAGCTTGTACTGTTCTATACAAAAGTATACATATTATGGAGTTCAGTTCTGCACTATTTTCACAGTGAACATTGATTCTTATCTGCAGTACAAGTGTTTGTATCTCCAGTTTTGGTCTCAGGGGAAGCTATCAGACAAACATGCTACCAGTGGGCATGAGGTTGAGGTTATGGCATCTGGTGTGCCACAGAGAGGAGTTCTGGGACCTGTTCACCTCCTTTACGTGCAGTACATTGCTACAGAGCAACTGTCCAACAGGAGCCATCAGGAGCAGCAAGTAGGACCACAAGAAAAGGAAGGGACCGAAAGATACAAGGAACATGTCAATGGTGATGTCTCCACCTTGGGATGGAAAATCTTGTCTGTCTTATGATGAACACCACCAAACCATTGGGACTTCTCTGCCTTCCTAGCCTGCTGTGTATCTGGAGGGCCCAGAAATGCCATGCAGTGCACTGACGAGGATAATCGGAGAGAGCATCAGCTCCAAGAACTGGGTGAGCCAGCAGAATGAGGAGTCAGGCTGAGACATAGCAGACATGTTACTGAGACTTCTTCACAGGGACTGAAGTGGTTGGGAGGAGAGGAATGAAAGGGCCAGCAGGTATGCAGCTTTTTACTCAGTTGTCTGCAGCTGGGGTCTGATTTGGCAGGCTGCGGGGCTGGGGAAGTGCTTTCTGGATTTGCATAAATGCCACTTGAATACCTAACTGGACACGTTTGTGGGAGGATGGTGCCTTCTTCCTTGCATGGCCACTCCATGTTTTCTTCTTTCTTGGACTCACATGGGCAAGCGACAGCTGCTGATCTCCTCTCCCTGGCTTGCTTGGTGCCACCTCTTTCCTGGGTTACTTTCCAGGCTTGGCATGGCCCTCATTTAACCTTGCTCTCACAACAACATGGTTTGCTGTCCTCACTGAGCACACAGTCACTTTGTTTGGCATGCAGAGCGACCGTCTGGGAAGCTGCGTGGTTACAAGTCAACTTCCATTTAAAACTGTTTTGACATATAAGGAAATTCAAAATAATACAGAAACAATGATAAAAATTACTACTATCGGAGAAGTCTGATTGTGTATGATAGCCAGTCCTACAGCTTTAATTGTAGTCATTTCCCCTTTGGCAGGGCTGCAAATAATTGGTTCTTAATAATTTAATTTTGATTTGCCACATGGGGCGTGGAAAACACTTATACCTGACAAAGTGGTAACAAAACTAATACTGGAGGATAGTTATTGCATTGCCCATCCCACACTGAACTGAAAAATATAACACAGTTCCATTGTTCCTGCGGAGATATCTTAATTGGTTCAATTTGGTCTTCACTTTCTCCCAGAGTCTAAAGTGTAATAACATAAAATCTCTCTCAGCAATTCACCTGATCTTGCATTCAAGCCCACCAGTTGCCACACTGTCTCTCCATCAGTTATGGGCTACTCACTGTTCTTGTGCTTGCCAAAAATTTGCTGCAGATGTTGCCACATGCTTTTATTTTCTCTCCTTGCTGTCCCATGAGCTGCTTTTCTTGCTATTGCTTGTACCCTTTGCAAGTGATGCTTGTTTTAGAACCTTGAGAACAGCTTTTGTTAGTCAAATTAATTCCCACTTGTAGCTCTATCTGTCATGGGCCCAATATCCTATTAATCCTCTATTTCCTCTCTTCTCCTCTGACACACACATATTCTCTGCTCTTCAGTGTTCCTTGAATTCTGCTGTCTATAATATTCCCAGTTTGAAGAGAAAGTATCTTGCAAGAAATAGTACCCAGCATTCAAAACCAAGCAGAAACGTTACTTGCATCAAAATCCTTGGTTCTTAAAGGGCTCTGTGGGCTGCTGTTGTTAACTCTTAAAATTGTGTTGTTTTTCATTTCAGTAACCACTACAGCAGTGTGGACAACCCAGAATAGCGATGGGGCAGGTGGACTAGATCCACAGTGGTGCAAAGACTTGCAAATTTCAGGTCCAGGAAAGGAACACAGAGAAGACCTACATGAACAGGGACTTTAAATTGATGTGCAAGGAGGGAATAAAGTGGCTCATCTCTGAGAGACCTTTCTGTTTAGGAAGGAAGACAGGGGATCGATGCAGTTTCTTTTGATTTTGTTTTGTGGATTTTGGGATGGGGGTTGTTTGTTTGTGTGTTTATTTTCCAGAACACCTGAGAGTTATCCTGCATTCATACAGTTCAAGAAGGGAAGGGCTCAGAAAAAAAATCATTTCTGGCTACCAAGTTGATACACCACCAGATCCTAGCAGTCATAACTGCCCCTGTTACACAGTGCCACAGGGCTGGCCCCTACCTCCACCACTGCTCACCTGCATCCCACCCATTGGCAGGATTATGGAGAGGAGAACTGGAATGCAAAGCAGAGGCATTTGTATGATCTCTCACTGTCCTGCGTCTAGCTGTTTGTAAAGCAAATACAGTGACTTGTTTTGGTGTTGTGGTCAGCCTGCAGCCCTTTTTGTATTTAATAAAGAAACTTCTGGAGAAGAGTCTCTGAATTGACTGTTGAGCATAACATCCTTTACTGACAGCAGTGATCCTAAAGCTGTTGCCTGTCTTACTCTCTTTCCAAATGAATGGAAGTGTAATCAAAGCGGGGTGGAGGTGGGGTGTAAGTGTCTGTATGTGAGCGTGTGTGTGCAGAAACTATAATAAATGTGTAACGCTGTACCTATCCAACATTAAAGCTCTAAAGCTTCATCAAAGTAGGACTTAATCCATCAGTAGATGAACAGGACACTCTTCCCTAAGTTCTTTTGGAGGCAATACTAGTATAATACATAAGAAATTCTGTATGAGCTAAAGATAGCGTTTTCACTCGTTTGTCTCTCCCACTCCTATGATGCTTTTTTAGATCCAGGCTAGTGGAGAATGCACAAGATGTCACCGGCTCACAGCACCGGTTTGGGTAACGGCTCGCGTTTCTGCCTGGAAGCTGGTAGTTCTCTGCACTGCGCTGGACCAGTGCTGACTTGGTTACGGGTGTGTTGTACAGAAGGGCCCCCGGCAGACATG
This sequence comes from Athene cunicularia, assembly GCF_003259725.1. NCBI lineage: Eukaryota > Metazoa > Chordata > Aves > Strigiformes > Strigidae > Athene > Athene cunicularia. Next base: position 196,957 of record NW_020799114.1, on the reverse strand, counting down.
GTTGCGCGCTTAGGTGTTGTGATTGATGCTGGTGTTGCTGCCAGGAGGAGCTCATCCACCTCCAGTCACCTCATGTAAAGATCACTGCTTTTAAAATCCTGCAGGCTGTCTGCATAGTCTGTATGTCTGATCAGGAACCTACCTGCCCTTAGACTCCAGGCTGCTGCTCAGTGGAAACATGAAGCCTCTGGAGAGGCAGAGGGGGCAGCAAACAAACAGATAACTGCTTCCAGCAGCAGCTGCAGTGGCATTTGGGAATCCTGTCACGGGTGGCACATCTTCTGCCATAGTTTTACATCTGTCCTGTGCTCCGCAGGTTTTGCCACCATACTTTGTCTTGCAATACCTTTTTGTCTCCGGGCTTTTATCCTGGTGGTTTGTGGATATTGCTTCTTGGAGGGGCACTAACTCTGTCATGTCTGCTGCTCGTACAGTCTATCAGTCCCACCAACGGGAGGTTGTGGTCCAGACATAAAAGCAGCACTCAGGTTTTGAAAAACTATTCAATGCTGGATTGGCTTCTGATGGGGTACACGTGTCAGCAGTCACGATGGTACCTGCTGCTTTCAGTGACAAACAGACTTAGGGTGCTGCCCAGCACCTCTCTTCAGCCCGCATGGATTGTGTTCTCAAGTCTTCTTTACAGAAACCTCTTTCACGTTTCTGAAACAGGATGCTAAATGCCTTCAAATGCTTTTGGAAACCTCCACAGGGATGTTGGGAACTAAAACTCTTCTCCCACAGCCTCTGTGAAACTTCTGAAGGTCTTTGAAATCTTCCATAAATTACTGCTTTTTAAAGCACTGCTGGAAGTTGCGAGGTAAGCACCAGAAAGGCAGTGTGAGTATGAGTATGGGGCAAAGCTGGCGGAAAAACTTCAGCATGTGGGAACATACCTGTCCTTGTAACAGGACTGGTGATCTCCCAATGGGTCAAGTATTCAGTTCCCTGGTTATACTGATGCCAGTTATGGCCCTATGCTAAAATGTACAATTTTCTTCTGAAAGCTATGTTTTGACTTTTGTTTTATGTGAAAAATGCACTGTAACTTCCTTAGCATTTTTGCATTTGAGTGGTTCTTGAGAACTTACAGATCAGTTGATAAATTTAATCCAAAAGCTAGCCCACTGGGAACTCCAGCACCTTGTCCCACGCACTCCCAGCTCATCCACTGAGAGAGGTAAATCATGACTACACCTGGAACAAAGTCATTTGTTTGATTTAATATGAAAAATAATGGTTGCCTTTTATTGTTACTCTTTGGAACCAAAAGTTCTCCCTAGCAGGGACTGCCATAAAAAGTTTTCTTTCAGAGAAGCACAAATAATTGCCTTCTTTCAATGTGTTTGCCATCTCCTACTGAGTTGAGGTACTAGTGAGCAGTGTCTTTCAACAAAACAGGCTGTAAGCTATCCTAAACAAGGATATCAGCTTTCCGGGTTCATTCCCTTACTTTTCTGTTTGAGCACCACTCTTGGGCAAGGCGAGGTAGTGAAGCAAGTCATCCATGGTGTAAGCAGAACACCAGCTCTGAGCACAAACACCTCTGGAGGGGCGGCTCAGTCCTTCTGGGGCAGAAGGTGGTGACAGAGCATGCCAAGGACAAGCCCTGGCTTTAGTACCACTGTGGAGGAAGTGCAGGCACTGAGGAAGATGCCATTTTTGTGCAAGTTGCCTGTCACAGCAAGGAGTAGGGCTTAATTCTTTAGAAGACCCACAGAGCAGTGTGCCTGCTCTGGGATACTGTCACAGTGCCTGAGCAGCTTCCCCCTGGCTCAGGGGTGGATAGCCTGTAGCAGAGAAAGCCACCCAGCTACATACAGTGGATATATGGGATCTCACAGGGTTTTTCGTGGCTGGAGTGGCATATAAAGGGTCTGCAGAGAGCAGCCTGATGCTGGATGTTTCCACTAGCAAGATTGTTTTACACACAGGGGCTGGACTCACATCAGCAGGTACAAGAGGCTGGTGTTGCATAGTAGGCAAGCGGAGAGGTTACTTAAATGATTTCTGAGAGGTGCCTTCAGAGGTTCTGCACAGTGCAGGTGAGCAGCCCCACCCTGGGGTGTCTGGGGCAAGCCTTGGTGGTGAAAGCGATGGAACGGCACCAGTCTGACTCTTTGTCCTTGTGACTGCCAGGGGAGCAAGTCTTTGCAGGGCTGGAGGAGCAAGCCCGCCAAGCCATGATGAAAAACAACTTTCCTGAAGCTCTTGGGGACCAAAGGCCACCTGTTCATCCGCTGCAAGACCCCGACTCCAGCAGCAGTGAGTTCTGCCCCTTCCAGTAATGGTGAGGTAGTGACTCTGACATGGGGCGAGGCCAGGTGCTGCACAGCTTGGGGGGCCCTCTGAGGACACCTCACCCACCCCCCTGTGCTGGACTGGGCCAGCAAACAGCAAGATCAGGGCTGTTCCCTGAGGGAAGGGCAGCCCGGAGCCAAGGGCCACCCCAACAGAGCGGGCAGTGCCCTCACCCCTGGGACGCAGCCCCAGTTTACCAGAGCAGGCTGGCAGCAGCAGCAGGTCCAGCTGACAGTCCAGTGATTGCCAGGCAAGGCAGGGCAGCAGGCCAGGTTCAGGGGCTCTGCAGAGCCCCAGCCTGCGTTTAAACAGAGCCCCTGGTCAGAGGGGGTGGGTAGAGGCCCCAGGAGGTGCTGGTGGGGACAGTTAAGGCCTGTGAGTGCCCGTAGGGTCCTGGCTCGGAATAACTGTTCTGCATGTTCCAGGTGGCAGTGATGATGAGGAAACCACCCAGGATGAAGTTTCGTCCCATACGTCTGAGGAGGATGGCTCAATGGTAAAAGTGAAGAAAGAATTAGAGAATGCAGAGCAACCTGTGGCTGGAACCCCACTGATGAGAGAAAATGAGGCAAGTGTGTACTGGCTCTGCACTCACCTGAGCCTCCCAGGGAGAGAGAAGGGTACTGTCTGAACACCTCTCCCCATCATAGTTTCTTGTCTTTCGCTCCCTCCTGCCTCCTCCAAACAATGTCTCCTGTCAGGAGGGAAGGGAATGAGTCACTCCTGGGCTGCCAGGAACAGGAGACAGCCAGCACCAGCTGCCATTCTCCTGGTTAACCAAGATGACTGTGTGCCCCTTCCTTAGGTTCTGGTGCCTTTCTCTGACTGACTTCCCTGTCCCTTCTGCTACAGAGCTGGCCTTGCCCACCAGAGCCCTGCACTAGCAAGAGCCGGGTGTGAGTGGAGGCTGTGGGGCCTCTGCCTGCTCTCCCTGAGACAGCAGGAGTTCTGTTCAGAGGCTCATCAGGGAAGCTTCTGACTGCAGGGACACAAAGCAGCACCAGCAGGACTGGGCACATGGGCTCGATCTGGCCAAGGCCTGCCTGCAGCGTGGGTCGACCCTCGGGGAGGGGGGCTGGCTGCGGGGATCTGTCTGCCCTACCACAAAGTGGCTTCTCCTCCCTATAGGTGCATGAGAGCCTGAACGCTGACCCCATGCTGGGACTGTCCCAGTGCCCCCTCTGCCAGCTGGAGTGTGGAGGCAGGGAGCAGCTCATTGCTCACGTGTACCAGGTAGGGGATGGCTCCGAACGGCGGGCTGTCTCTGGGCCTAAGCCCAAATCCAGGAACAGCTCAGAGCACAGGGCGGCTTTGCTCTGGCCTTTGCAGTCATAGAACTGAGCTCCTAGCTAGGATGTGACTGAAGTTTACAGCAGTAAACTGTGTCCAGAGGGTGTCCTGGGGAAAGAATCAGCAAGGCACCAGTCTGCAGCTCTGGAAAACACACTCTCTCCCAAGGCAGCCTCTGCAAGCAGTTGCAGGCTGACCAGAGCGTTCCTTCAGATTAAACGTGGAAGCAATTTTTACATCATTCAGTGAGATAAGAAACCTTCCTCCTAATCATTCAGTTCTTAATTTTGTACCTTTATCACAGTTCCTACCCCTGAAAACAGCTGTTCTTACTCTGAAATGCTTCCAGTATTGCAGGAGATCTGTGCTGGAATCTCACAGGTTTTGTTGTCAGTGCTGTCTTCACGGCACATCAAAGTCTGTGAAAGAAGGAATGAAGCAGAACTGAATAGGCCGCATACCTGCACCAGCTGACTCTCTTCATGTAAGCGCTTCCTCACCAGCATCCTGCCTACTCTTAGTCCAGTCATGCTTTGTCCAGCAACAGCAGCTCCTCAGATGCATTTCTGAAAACAAGGGACAGGTCTTATGATCCAAGTGTTTTGGCCTTAATTGTTTTTCTTGCACTGGAGTGGGGCTGTAGAAAGGTTTCCTCCTTGCTGTTTGACCCGTGACACCCCAAATGTCTTGAGCTTGGTCTAGCAGCTCTCAGACAGAGGTTTAGTGGTAAAGTGTTCCCTCTCCAAGAGGCTGAACTGAATGGTTTGCCGTTGCGTGTGCCTCGGACTGGGCAGGGAACACGGCCATTTGCAGCTGACAGCCACGGGGTTGTTTTGCAGCACACTGCGGCTGTGGTGAGTGCCAAGAGCTACATGTGTCCTGTCTGCGGCAGAGCCCTCAGCTCACCAGGATCCCTGGGGCGACATCTCCTGATCCACTCAGAGGACCAGCTGTCAAACTGCGCAGTGTGTGGAGCACGCTTCACCAGCCACGCCACATTCCACAGGTCAGGGTCGCCCTGGCGAGTGGGCTGGGGTACCCACACCAAAGGCGAGGTGGGCTGCCTTAAGTGACCGGTCATAGCTCTGGGCTCACTAAGGCCCATAGGAGAGTTTTGAACACCCCAGTGAGTGAGATTCCCTCGATCCCTGCCTGCCTGCAGCTCTGCGTCACCTGCTAAGACCTTGTGGGATGTGCTCCTGGAAGGGTGTTCCTTAGCTTTGTGGAGAACTGTGCAGAAAGGACTGGGGTCCCCAGTCACTGGAGAACAATTTGGGCTTCCCTTGCCCAGCACTCCATCAGAAAAGGTCTGTGCTGCCCACATGGGTTCATCATTTCCACAGCAGGACCACAGGCAGAAACCAAAATGTTTCTTGTTTGTGTCCTGCCGGGTGGAAGATTATCCACCAACCAGTGGAACGGGGCTGAAAGGAGATATCCAGACATGGTGGGGAGGAGCAGCTTGCTGGCTATTTCCTGCTCTTGCCCTCTTCCAACCCTAGATACTGCTCTGGGCCAACCCTCTTCGTACCCCCGGGCACGACGCTGCTTCATTTTAGATACTCAGACACATGTGCGGGCAGGAATGGTTTAGCAGAGGCCTCTGCCAGGGGCTGCAGCAGGGGCACTGTTCATGCAGCCCCCGGGCGGGCTGAGATGGGGACTCTTCTGTCAGCACCACCTCTCTGACTCTCTGCTCTTTCTGCTTTCCAGTGAGAAGCTGCCCGAGGTGCTCAGTGCAGATCGCCTGCCGGCACCGCAGAGCGAGGGCCCCTCCGGTGTCGAGGGGAAAGACATTGCCTTTCACACCCCTGTGTATCCTGCAGGCATCCTCCTAGTGTGCAACAACTGTGCTGCTTATCGTAAGCTGCTGGAGGCGCAGACGCCCGGCATGCGGAAGTGGGCGCTTCGTCGGCAGAACGAGCCCTTGGAGGTGCGGCTGCAGCGGCTGGAGCGGGAGCGCACGGCCAAGAAGAGCCGGCGGGACAACGAGACGCCCGAGGAGCGGGAAGTGCGGCGCATGCGGGACCGAGAGGCGAAGCGCCTGCAGCGCATGCAGGAGACAGATGAGCAGCGGGCACGGCGGCTGCAGAGAGACCGGGAAGCCATGCGACTGAAACGTGCCAACGAGACCCCGGAGAAGCGACAGGCCCGGCTTATCCGGGAGCGTGAGGCCAAGAGGCTCAAGCGGCGCCTGGAGAAAATGGACATGATGCTCCGGGCGCAGTTTGGGCAGGACCCCTCTGCCATGGCCGCTTTGGCAGCGGAAATGAACTTCTTCCAGCTGCCAGTGAGCAATGTGGAGCTGGAGAGCCAGCTGCTGGGCAAAATGACCTTTGAGGAGCAGAGCAACAGCGCGCTGCATTAGCTGCAGCCAAGGACTGTGCCACCTCTGCGGCACCTGCCACAGGCGCCTGGCAGGCTTCTACACTCGGGAGGCTGCTGGAGGTCCCTGGTGACTCTCCCTGGCAGATGGTTCTGGTCTTCTGAACAAACGAGCTGGGAGGTGTCTGCCAAAGTAGCCCTGGTGGGAGCAGATTCTGAGGATACAGTCTGCTCTGGGGGCCAAGTCGCAGCCTGTGAACAGAGGGAAAATAAATTAATGGTCACATTTATTTAGTCTGCTTCTTTCCCTTTCATGCTTCATCCTGTTCTTGGACCCTTGCCCCGTAGATGGGTTTGGGCTGCTGTAGTTCTGCTGTACGTGAAAGCCTACCTCACCAAAAAGGGATCTTGTTTCCTGCAGCATGAATTACGGAGCTGAGGACTCCAGTAGTCCACAACTCCAGGAGTAAATCCCTTGCAGTTTGTGCCTATGAAATGGAAGCAAAGGAGGATGTCATCCCCCTGGAAATGGCTGGGCACACCCTTTTTCTTAACACTGTCATTATGTGCTTATTTGCAGTAGCATCCATGGAAAAATTAAGAGGAAACAGAGTTCCTGTTCTAAGATATCCCATATAAACACTAACAGAAAAGCTGGCTGAGGTAAGTAAACAGCAAACAAGTTTGCTGGTTTACTCACAAGTTAATTTTCACTTAAACAGCATTTCAGGTTTGAAAGTGAAAGAGTTGATTGAATGGTAAACAATAAGGGTAGGTCAGTTCTCCCGTACCATATGGATTTGTTTTACCCTTCATTCAGCACTGGTGAGGCCACACCTGGGGTGCTGTGTCCAGGGCTGGGCTCCCCCAGAACAGGAGAGACACAGACATACTGGAGAGAGCCCAGCCAAGGCCTCGAAGGTGTCTGAGGGACTGGAGCATCTCTCGTGTGAGGAAGGGCTGGGAATGCTGGGACTGTTCAGCCTGGAGAAGGCCCGGGGGGATCTTATCAGTGTGTGTAAATACCTGAAGGGAGGGTGCAGAGAAAATGGAGCCAGGCTGTTTTCAGGGTTGCCCCGTGGCAGGACCAGAGGCGACGGGCACAAACACAGGGGGTTCCCTCTGAACATCAGGGAACGCCGCCTTAGTGTGCGGGTGCCAGAGCACTGGCAGAGGTTGCCCAAAGAGGCTGTGGGGTCTCCCCCCCTCGGAGTTATTCAGCAGATGTGGCCCTGGGCAGTTGGCCCTGCTTGAGTGGGGGGCATGGACCAGGTGGCCCCCGGAGGTCCCTTCCCACCTCAGCTGTTCTGTGACTGTGACGTTGTAGTAAGCTGAGCTTGTTCCACCATTTCAGTACAGCCAAATGCAACACTGATCATCTAGGACCACGGATCACACAAGTTATTAATTCTCACAGTAAATTCCTCTGTGACCAACAGGGACCTTCAGTAGTCATGGCAGGTAAAACTGTGGGGTGAGGGGGGACTGTTAGTGAAGAAAACCACACAGGTAGAAAAGGAAGTTGCTTTTGCTTCCACCAAAGAGTGGAAAAGGGGTGAGCTGGGGAGGAGCCATGGAAAGCTGCAATAACTGAGTCTGGAAAAACCTGCCCGAGGGCAGGGAATCGAAGCCTTCTTTAGTTTATTCGAGAGGCAGCCAAGGCAAAATGTGCTCATAGTCTGCACCTCTATGAAAAGGTTCCCATTGCTAATAGAAATCATTATGAAACTATGCAATTATGGAAATTAAATCTAGTGATGTTTAAAAGGCAGAATGCTAGCAGAGACAGGGTCATGACAGAGCAAAGGAGGGTACAGCTCCATGATTTGGTTTCTTTAAGCATCTGAAAATGCATGCTGTGGCTTTGTGGTTTCCAAAGGTCAGCCCCCCAAACACGGACATGCCACACATCTGGACCTCTGTGGCCACACCTCATTGAGGGGCTAAACGTGTGGGGAGCTGCTGTCCTCCCCCTCCCAGAGCTGCTTCTCTGCATCGAGCCAGAGGTGGGCACCACAAGACCCCAACTTGAGGTCAGAAAAGTTAAAACAAGAAGCAAAACCTTTCAGCCAGATTACTTATAAATCTGATTTTTCCCTTTTTCAGTTTGAAAAACTTTTGACTGAAGTCCCTTAAAGCCTCACTAATGCTCACAATAGCTGCCTGAAGTGCATAACGTTGCTTTTTCTCATGATCATGAACTAACCTTATAACCAGTCTTGTGGACACTTACTACAAAAAGCATTTAATCTTCTCAGCACTACATTTCCCTCCACGTGCCACTGCAGTATCTTGTTCCCTCACCTTACAGAGGCTCTTGTAACGTTTCATCCATCACAGACTGGACAGGAGCCGTCTGTGCCTCTCACTCCGGCAGAAGGCACCAGATCTGGAAGGGATCTATTCCGTTCTGTGCTCCCTTGCTCTCTGAGCTGATCTCTCACTTTTATTCTTACTTCTGTCCATTTTCATCCTCAAAGTGACCGAGTTTGCTTCTCGCAATATTTGCTATTGCTCTATCTTGTGTGTTTTGCTTGGCCAGCAGAGATGTGGCTCCACTCTGCAATCTGCAGCTGAAACTTTCCCTGCAGCGTCCCTGGCAGCTGATTGTTATTCCAGGAGGTTCAAGAAAGACAACAGAAAAGCAAAAGTATTTGAACACAGAATTATGGCTGATAATCCCATCTGTCAGACAGCCTTTACCTTGTCCTTGTCACAAGTCTCCTGATCACTCTGTGTAAGACCAGAGAAGCCACTTCCTAATGATCGCTGATGCTACAAGCAAGCAAAAAGTCTCAAACACCAAAGGAAAAGCTATTGGTTTATATATAGATATATATATATAGATATATACTGTGTTTACAGAGTCAACAAGTTAAATGCAATATTCATAAGAGCATTAACAATAAAAATACAATCTGTGTGTAGCCAAGTACAGACTTAAAATGGTAAAACAGGAAAAAGGATCTCACCAAAAGTACAAATATACAGTACAAATTGATTTATTTAAAACAGTTACAAAAAAAGCACAACAAAATAGAGATTATCCTTAGAATTATTAATGCTTTGTTAAAGATCAGGTAGGAGGAAAGGGGCAGGAAGAGGGTTGGGGGGGAGCACCTGACTAGTTCTAAGGCTTTAGATACAATGCGGTCGGTTACATGTTAATACAGCCATTACATAACTGGGGTTATAGTTGAGGGATCAGCACTTATCTACAAAGACCTCCTTGCCTCAGGGCAGCCCAGACGCTTCCCCAGTGCCACGCTCTGCTCCTCTCCCCTGGCCCTAAGGTGCCATCAAAGCGGGAAACAAGAACGTGCGTGGGTGCATCTGCGGGGCGGCAGCGGCCCAGCAGGACCAGGGGCGAGTCCTGCCCCCCCCCCCC
>NW_020799114.1:181529-187603 GCF_003259725.1 Athene cunicularia | reverse complement strand
CCCCCCCGATGTGAAGAGCATGGAAGGGCCTTGGCCACCAGCATTTTAAGCCATACACTGAACACACCCTGGGCCAAACTCTGTACAGAACGTGCATTCGTAGCCATCTTAGCAGCTTCTGCAAAGTGTCAGGCCCTAGGACAGCCTGAAAGACAAAGAGCAGTTGTGAGTGACGCTCGGGAAAGGCACATGTACTGCTGCAGGCAGGAACTTGCATTTGGGCTACTTGAGCTGCTGTAGTTTCTCGTACAACGTTTTCTGAGTAACAAGGACTGTTAGTTCTCTACAGGGGAAAGTGACTTCAAGTGTGGGGTGAGGACGGGGACGGGGGGCAGGGACACTTAATGTGAAAAGTGCATTATACTTGCGCACCTGCTGGAAAGGGGAGGCAGAGGGGCCTCTGCAGCTTTCCTTCTTTCCAGACAGAGCTTCCTCTGCATAGTCTGGTAGTGATGAGCGCTCGTCGCTTGGAGCAAGTCTCGTGTTCCTGGAGCAACTGTAGGCAGAGCCTAGAAGCAGCCCCGGCCCCTGCCAGGCAGCCGACCCGAGGAGTGTTCCACGAGAGGGGCAGGTGGCTGCGCACACCCGTTATTGCATTCTGCGGACTCTCGCCACAGAGGGTGAGCTGGATAAGACCAAGGCCAAGAGGCCACCTCCTCCAGACAGGACAGACCACAGCTCTCCTCCCCTTCACAATAGCAGCAGGAAAACAGTGTATTTCTCTCAGAAGCCTGTCACATCTCTGCCAGCAGAAAAGCCCAGATAACCATCTCATTCCACAATGTCTTCCTGGCTTTATCTCCTCCCTTCCCTGTAAACCTAAGAAAGAAAAGCCTTCTCCATGGGCTCATTCACAGCCATTCTGCCTGCAGCAGAGCCTGTCTCACTCCCAATCTCACCAGAGCCTCAGTGCTCAACACAGCCACCACCACCACCACCACTCAACACAGCCCAGCCCAGTCCAGACAGATTCCAGTGATTATGAGTCCTGCTAAGCTGGGCTAGAGGGCTGCCAGAGGCCCCCTCCTGCCCACCCCTGCGGGGCGAGTGGCCAGACGCCCAGATTCTTCATCTCAGTGCCCTGCCATGAGATAGGCCCCGAACCACCACTTTCACAGAAGAGCTGGCAGCTGAACCATGCACAACAGTGGGACTGACAGGGAGTCTGGATAGAAGCACCAGGGTCAGATTCACCCTGGCCTGTTCCACAGAGCTCAGGCCACACTCGACAGATGCGCAGCCAGCCAAAGTCCTGGCCAGCAGCCAGGGAACACCAGGGCGAGCACCTTCACAGCCCTCCAGCTGCCTACAGTACAAAGCTACTTCAGCCACATGGCATCTTGCCCCGTAGATCAGTGTTTGCCCTTTCAGACCACTGTTCAGCGCAGCTGAGGCCCAGGAGCAGCAGTTACAGTAACACACGTGAGATAAGGCAGGCTCTCCAGACCCTCTTTCTAAAAGACAGACTCCTGCATTCAGAGATGCATGCGAGGGCCTCTGCACCCTTCAGCTGCTCAGACATTCCCTCCCTGCATGCAGCCAGCCCATCTACATTCACACACCACACATATGCAAGATCCCTTTCTCGGCTGCCTGCCACAGCTTTGAATTCCTCTGCATGCACCGTGCAAAGAACAGGCAGGAGAACCTGGGCTCCTCTGCCTTCTGCCTTTGGCCACAGACACCCTGGATATCCTGAGCAATAAGTACTAACCGACATTAATCGAGGTCTTTATGTAGGAGAGTCCAACAAACAGCAACTGTGAACACACAAGGTGAGGAGGCCAGGCACCCGGGTCCCCACAGTACATTTTACTGACAAACAGTGCCACAAAAACAGCATCTGCTCCCACAGCTGCTGCATCCAGGGAGGCAGAATCTTCACGTGACAGCATCACCACGACTTCATACATTTCAAATGCAGCTGATGAGATTGGAAGCAGTGTGTCATTTGGGGGAAGCTACACATGATACAGGCAGAATCCTCAATCTGGAGAAACCCCCGTGAGGCACAAACACTGAAGGTGTGAGTAGCGCATATCTGACCTAAGGCCTGGAAAGAAACTGTCCTGGTGCAGGCATTTCAAAGGCAACAGAAACGGCTGGCAGTGCGCTAGGAAAGCAGGCCTGGATGGAAGGGACATTCTGGAGACTCTCTCATTTGCCCAACACCCAGGCAGAGCACCCCTCAGTCACGCAGCCAGCTGAAGCCAACCGATCACAGGACAGGCTCCTGGAGCGCATGCAGGACAGCCCTGAGACCCCACCACCGCCAGCGGCCCCCAGGACGGCGACACCAGGAGAGGTGCTGACAGACGAGCTGCCCGGGGAGGGAGCAGCAGTGCCCCGGCAGTCAGGCACGCCTGACAGAAAACTCCAGGCAGATGGGAGAAGGGAGACAGAAAACAGTATGCTGAACATCAGGAGCAGCATCAGGACTCTAGCAGGGACCTGGACACTGGAAAGAAATCCTCTCAAAAGCCTGGTCCTAACACAGAGATGGGCACCTTAATACACGGAATACTTAACCCAAGTTAAGTCAGTGAAGACTCTTATCCTCAACATAATAATGACTGTTTATTCTAGCTAAGCAACTAGAGCTGGTGTCACAACACACCATCAGAGAGGGCAAATTAGTGTAACTACAGGAGCCTTCACTTTAATGGAGTGTTATTACCATAATGAGGTATCAATATACATTTGTATTAAATCTCACCATGAAAAAGACGACTCTTGATTTTACCATGTTTTTCTACAGAGGAACTCCAGAGTGAAGCATCAGAAAAATTAACACAAAACCACCCCAGAATGCCCTATGATGCTGTGATATTTTTAGAGTCCCTACATTAATCATAGAACTGTACTTAGCAGAAACTTTGTACCTTGCCTGCACATGCACAAACACCCATCTCTTGTCTAGAGCTTATTCAGAAAACTGCCTGTAGGGAAGAATTAGCCATCTGGAAAGTTTTCTTCTGATTTAATTACAAGATAGTCTCCGTCTTCTCACAGAAAAAAGGATGTTTCCATCCTTCCCTAGAGAATGTTGAATATATTTTACTCCAGCTTTAAAAAAAAAAAAACAAACCACGAAAAAACAAAATCTAACCAAAGAACCCCAACCCATTCATCCACAGGCTAAGCCTCTGCAAAAGCTGTAAGCCCAAGAGATTTTTTTTTTTAATGTTACTAATATTAGAAGAAAGATCTGATGTGGTGGCAAATAATTAAATGTATTTTATAGCAGGAAACTGACATCTCCCATCCCAACTCATGTCCCATCCCAAGTGCTCAAGTTCCCTATTCACCTATACCCAAACCCATCCTTTTGGTCCTTCCTCTTCAATTTCTGCGATTCATTCAAATCTGTACATTCTTTGCAAGAAGAAAGAGCAGTTGGATTCAGTGGAAGAGACATTAAACAGAACCACCAGAGAAGCATCTCCAGCCTGCCCTCAGAGCTCCATTGGTGAACGGTCCTTTTAAAGTGCATGTGTGAAGAAAAGGGATACTGGGAGTAGAGCCCCCTAAACTCCAGTGGGGACCCATCTCTCCCCATCATGAGAAAGGAGGAATAAAATCTTCAGCAATTTTATCTGCTACCTTAAGCCGTGTCTGCCTTCCTCATCTCCCCACCAACCCTGCAAGCTTAGACCCTGCCCTGCAGGGAACCAGTTATTCAGGGAGGTGTGGGAAAGCCCCAGCCACCAAGCTCTGGAATGCTCTCACCATGCTCAGGAGCACAGCCCTGTCCTCTACCCCAGCTAGCCTGTTGCTGCTCCCTGAGGCACTGGAGACCTCCCGATTCCCCAAGAGGAACTGGTCAGCCACCGAACTGGAATAAACCCAGTCCTTCAGGGCAGAAAGCAGCCTTGCTGGTGAACCTGCCACAAAGTCTGTGCAATTTCTCCACCTGATGGTGAGGCTCACCCACAGGGGATGCCCTAGCTCACAGCCTCAGAGGGATCACTTCCCTGCATTAGAACGCCCTTCGATAGACAGCTTGACCTCCTGGGGAATGAAAGAGGGACGGAGCAGAGAGGACCGAGGCTCCTCCACCTGCATGCTGTATCTTTGGAAGCCTGGGGCTGTCCAGCTGTGCTGACTGCCAGCCTCAGGCTGAGAGGGTTCCGAATGGGAGCTCTGGGCTGCGCTGTCCCTATCTGCGTGGCTCTTCCTTTCAGCCGCTCTGTCAGACGGTTCTCTGGACCCCTGAGCTGTTCTTTCAGATCTCTCCCTAGTAGATATCAACTGATCTGCGAGAGGGTAGTTAGCCTGAGAAGCGGAGTTGCCATTCATGCTCTGTAAACTGATTGATATGCAGACATCGCCCACCTGCAGCCTGTGACAGGGCAAAGCAAAGAGCTGAGCAGTCCGCCCTGGGCTGCAGGAGGACCAGCCCTGGCCATACACAAAGAAGGGGTGCTCTGGGGGCACATCAATGCTCACTTTACTTTGTTGCTCCCCAACCACAAAATGCAGCGTGACAAGCCCAGGCCACTGGCTTTCCTGAATATCCACCACGGTGCTGGAGTCGATCTTCAGGCCCCCGCTCACCTCTGCACTGCGAACAAAGTCTTGAGTCTGCAGGTCCTCGACCCGCTTCAGCTCCCCTGTAGCCAGCTGGATGATGGCTCCTTTCATGAAGTGAGAGGGCAAATGTGAGGAGCTGGGTGGCTGCAGCTGGGCCAGGTCCTTTTCAAGCATGTTTCCTTGAGCCTGTGCATCCGGGCTCCGCCTCACCAGGGTTTCTGAAGCAGAAGACCTGGCGGGCTCCGCTCCAGCGGGCACCAGGACTGGCTTGCCGTTGGCTATCACCATTCCTTTGGTTAACTGTCTTTGTCTAACCGGCTCTTCAGGGGACGTGACATACGGACTCCTGGACTGGCTCTTCTCAGCAGCAGCCGTTTCCACCGCGTTCCTCAGCGTGTCCTTTGCCTCCCCCTGCTGATCAGGGACATTATGGCAAAGGTTTAAAGGGCTCGGGTCATCTTTCCTCTGGGCTGCCAGAATATGATAATCCTGAGACGCCAACACCCCCACTACCCTCTGAACCTCCAGATCAGTGTCGGGGGTGCTTCTGTGAGCTGGCACAGAGACCTCTGTTCCCAACGTCTGGTAACCTGAAAGGAACTGTCCATCGACCACACATCCCGCTGAGGCCCCTGGCAGACAGTCTTCACCTTTACTGCCGACTGAGTCCGCAGCCTCGCTGGTCCTCCTCACCACGTTAGACTCCGGATGTCTCTGTCCACCATTGGCAGCAGCTACCTCTGAACTCAGCTGACTGTCCTGCTGAGGAGACTCAGGGCTTCCACCTGCTGCAGGTGTCTCGTACGCTGAATACCCTGGTGGGAGGCGGGACATCTGATAATAAACGGGAATTCTACCTGGTGCAATATCTAACGGCTGGGTCCCAGCATGGTGCTGCATCTGGCCAGAAGGAGAGATTGCAGAAGCAGATTTGCTGAAGGTGTGGGTAGGAGAGGTAGTCTGGGGAGAAGGAGTGGCTTCTTCCGTGAAGAGAGAGGCATATGGCACAAAGTGGGGGACATGAGAGGCGGTGAGGTTGGTGGAAGGAGACAAGAGAGGACTAGGCAGGAAGCCAGGAGGGACAGCATAGGGCACTGTGTAATGCGAGCCGATGAACTGTAGGGACGTCGGAGGGATCTGCGCATAGTGGATGGGAGGGTAGGGCACCCCCGGGTGCTGGATTATTGGCGAGGTCACATTGAAGGCAGGGGGCAGGGGGCTCACGTTCACCACGGGGTGCAGGCCCGTGGGGGAGAAGGTGGCGGGTGGCACTGCCACTTTGTAGAGCATCCCGTACTGGTCCACCGTCAGCCCTGCGCTACGGCCCTGGCGAGGCCGCCGTGAATCCCGTATTCTCGGCTGGACGCCCGGAAAGGTCCGTCCAAGGCGCAAGCCTGCTCCTCTTCCGAAAGCCGTGTGATGTGCAGGGCCCGTGTGCGGAGCCTCCCTCTCAGCAGAGCCCACTAGCTCACGCTCGGTGCCATCTTCGCGCGGCGCTGCGGCCGGGTGACCCGGCTGCGGCCCGGGCCTGTCCTTCCCCC
>NW_020799114.1:178649-181479 GCF_003259725.1 Athene cunicularia | reverse complement strand
GACTCTGCCCCCCGCCCCCCAGCGCCCGGGGAGCGGTTTTTGGGTGCCGTTACCCGCTGGGAGGGTGTTGCCGGCGGGGTTCCGTCACCCTCCGTTCCTCGGGCTCGGGAGATCGCGCGGCGCTGCGGGGAGCGCAGACTCGTAGAAGTTCGGTCGGTGCGAACGCAGCGGGACTTTATCCGCGCCCGGGGCCCTCGGCGCCTCCGGAGCAGCTCGGACGTTTGTGTCCATCTTCCCTCGGTATCTGGCGGCTTGTGCCGCACAGCCGCTCGCAGCGTTACACTTAATGTCTCTCGAACGCTTACAGTGTTGGTGTGTTGTTTTACGGTTTGTGGATTTTCACGGAAGTGAAAAATCTATGATCTCTGGCCAAAGGCATTTTCAATAAGCCGCGAGTGTGGGTTTGTGTTAGCGGTAGGCTGCTGTTTGAGAATGGAGCAGCAGAGACAGTTTCAAGTCTCTTCGTCAAGGTTGGTAGAGTTCTTGCAAGCTTTGAGACAAATTGGAAGGTTTTTTTATAGTAAGCACTGTTTTTAAAGTTTACAGATAAACTAGCTGTGTGTTTTATTACACTGTAGATGATGCTTAAAAATGCTTAGTGATGTATTTTACTTTCTGCTGCTTGAAACGTTAATGGAGCAGTGGGGAGTTCCAGCGGAACACCTTTGGAAGGGTGACATTTCACATGCATGACCAGAAGGAGCGCTTGGCTCATACTGGCTTAAAGTAAAATATATGTGTATTTTTCGCTGCGTACTACCCCTAGCATCTTACATTTAAAATGGCAGAGATTTATGTGTCGTTGTTTTCTATTTATCTTTTACCTGTTCTGCTTCTATGTGATAGTGCACAGCTGGGTTTTGTATGCCTGTTCCCCTGCCCCAACTACACTTGTTATTTCTTCCTTTTATTTGCATGACCCATTCTATTGCCAAATTCTTTCTTTTGCCTACTCATGTGCACTCTGGTATTTGGCACAGGATTTGAAAACTTTACTGGGTGCCTCAGAGCTCAATCTCTGAGAGCAAGAGACTTAGTGGTTTGTTTTTTTTTTTTTCTGAGGGATTCAGTGTGAGCCCCCTCGATTCTTCCAGGGGGAGTGGGAGAAAGTGGGAAAGGTATTTAAATTCCTATGACATGAGAAGGGGAAAGTAAGTCTGGAGTAATTGTTTCGTGAAGGGATCCAGCATTTCCATCTCCAGTGTGTAAGATAAGTTTCAGATTTTCTTCTTTCTTGATTAAAAAATGCGTTCTCTTTCTTTTGGCTTTTTCATTTGTTGTTGTGGTTTGGGTTTTTTTCTATGACTGTTCTTATTTATACCTAAAAGTGGGATGATAGGAGTACCTTTGTTGCAGAGCTCTGGCAAGAGAGTAGGGGATACAAAAATGTTCTGATCCTTGATAGCTCCTTTGGTACAGTTTCGCAATGGCGTCACTGTAAACTAGAATGAGATCAGTAAATTTATCAGGCAATAGTGTAAAAAGGTTGTGAACAGCAGCAAAGCAACTGAAGTTGTCTGTCCTTAGGCATGCAGACAGACTGCACTGGTAAATGCAGTTGACATTTGGAAAGTCACCTTTCAAAGTGTAAGGGCTCATAAATATCTTAAATGCTGCTGAAGTTGGTGGCACTCATTCAGTAAAGCTTCTTGTGCCTCTTTAGTGTGAATATTTGTTTTTATTTTTGAGTTGGCAACATATATAACTTCAGGAGATGAGTTGTTTGATTTCTTTCTATTTTTTAGTAACGGGGCAAACTCTCCTGACTGAAAGTGATGTTTTATTCTAGGTGATACTCAGCAGTTCTCTGAGGAGAAGGGTCTGTTCTGCCTTGGTAGCAGTATTACCACATTGGATAAGAGTTTTGGTGTTAAGTGAATATATGATGAAGCCGTAACTCAAAAAAAAAAAAAGTTACAGTAGCATGAGTAAATCTGCTAATATCACCAGTAGTAGTATTATGCTTTATCTGCTGTTTGGCAGAGATGCTATAGGAAAATTTAAAATTAGAACTTCCTAGAGCATAGCTGAAGTTACCTGGTAAAGTTTATATTAATGAATGTAAAAATGTGGCATCGCGTCTTTCATCTGGCATTAACCAAGGTAAAGAAAGGCGTGGGAATTTTGTCACAAAGTAGTAGCTTTTCTTTTTTTAATGTTAACTCTGCAGGAAAGTGAACAGGAAGTAAAGTAACTAAATTACCTTATAGATGAAAATAGTTAGGAAACTAGAAGCAGGTGAGAAATACAAAGATAATGTAGGTCAGCAGTGACTGAAGTAAAGAGAAGTCAGGAAATGTGGAATTCTGATCTCATCTGTCATACTGATCAGCTACGTGGGTGTGCTAACCCTTCCAATGCTTTATTCGTTAGCTTCTACAAAAAGGCAAATATTTATTTTCTTCTTTTGGCAGGTGTTGAGGTTAATATTTGTAATGGTTGAAAGCTCAAGTGCATCTTTGGAAGCCAGCTCAGGAGTTGCTGGGTTTGGTGTGCGCGTGCTGCTGGCCAGGGTTGGGAGCCTCACCACTGGTGCTTGCCGCTCTCCCTGGCCGGGGGGCTCACGGCTGTAGCCCCGGGATGCGGAGGGGGGGCTGCATTTCGGCCTGACGGGCTCAAGGGGCCTGGAGCAGGACCCTCCAACGTCCCCTGTCACTGTCCTTGGTCTCATCCTCTCAGCTGCCGAGCAGCATGGCGACTTGCCTCTGAACACTCTGGTGCTACATTTCTTGGTTTTTTTTTTAAATGTAACTGGAACTATCAATTCTGAGACTATATTTTTAGTTCTTAGTTTGGGGCATTTTTTTCCTTCCTTGGCTTTCCGCCCCCC
>NW_020799114.1:148266-178599 GCF_003259725.1 Athene cunicularia | reverse complement strand
CCCCCCCCCCATGCTGTCTTTGTAAAGCAGAGTGTAACACTGATGGCTTTTATTATCACACTGCATTTTGAAGCCCCCTGCTGCCTTAATTTCTTTCTGATTTTTCTGATGTTGCTTACTTTCTACTTCTCTGTTGTATTAAATTGCTTTTTCTCAAGAGAGATTATTTTTCCACTTGGGATGTTGTATGGTTGGTTGCTTTTTCTTTAAACTCTTCTGTGTTGCCTTTGCCCTTCTTTGCCCTTCTTGATGATGATGGTGCTCCTTGCTTAGGTGTTTACTGTTTTCTATATAAATATTGATAATACTAGACCATATACCATTATCTCTGCTTTTGTTCACAGCTTCTCTATTGCAGTGTATATTCTGGTTTTACTGCTAATGTCTTTTTTTCCCTAAAGTATCCAATAGAAGCGTGAAGCCCACTGATAGTAGTGTGGAGATGAGGCCATTGGTAATTTGTAGTTAACCAGTGCAGTTATTCCTTTCATGTAGTCCATACATATCTTCTGCTTTTGTGTACAGGAGGCTTGGTTCTGTTACCCTGAAGGAAGTAGGGGAGTTCTACTGATTTCAGTTGGGAGTTGGGTCAGGCTTTAATTATGTAACTTCCCAAAAGTTGTTTTTGCTTGAGGAATGTGATTACTTATGCATGCGTTGGGGTGGAGCAACTTAAGTTGTGTATTTTAGATGTTCTTAAAAATGTGTGCTGCTTCAGTCTTTCTTTGCTTTCTAGGATGAGCCAAGTTCAGAAATACTATTTACAGGAAAAGCTGTAACTAGGTATGTATCTTACTAGAATTGAAAATTCAGACAAGTTCCCCAAACAGTACAGGCCTTCTGTAAATAATTCCATGAGCTTTGTAGGGGTTTATGTCTCAGTGTTTCCAGAATTCAAGGCTAAATAATAATGTAATTTTAAAACATGTTTGATAACTTGGCCTAAACAAGTTGTTAACCAACTTTAAAAAAAAAATAAAATCATTAGTATATTGAAAGAGTGGTTTTAATTTTTCTAAGACATAAACTAACATTTCTGAATAGTTTCTAGCAGAAGGATCTCAGTTCAGTTACATGTTTAAGGATGGTAAATACTTTTGTCTACACTGCAGTCCTGATAGAGGGCTGTTGTTTGGCTGAAACACTTGAGCATTTTACATGTGGATTTTGGTAATAATGGGTACTTCTTGTAAATATAAAAGGTTATTTGGTGAACAATCATATTTGAATATGATTATATTCTAAAAGAGACTTTTAGTAGGGTTCTATGCTTAAATATTTTTGGCATGTTGAATAAATCTTGTAATTTTGGAACATGACAAGCTTAACTAGTAAGAGACCGTACAAGGGGAGAAAATTGTGATTTTAGAAGCATAATTTAGATGAAAATAAAATGTTTTTAATACATTACAATTTTTGTTGAATGCTTTCTTTGTAGTATTGGATTGTTTACTAGTAATGAGTTGCATAAAGGAAGAATGCCTTTTTTTATTGACTCAGGGGAAGAGTTGGTGAATAGGAGGAGAATCACTGACCTAACACCTTTCATGCAATTCAGAGACTGGGAAAAAAAAAAAAAAGCTGGAATTATTTTTTTAAAGGAACTTAAACACTGGCCACCTGTGCCATTGGAACTAATCAGAGTTAGGTATCTAACTCTTTCAGAAGCTTTGATCTTGATAGTGGGTTACTGTAATGAGCAAGGCCTTCACAATGAGAAGGGGGAAACAGACCTCATGAGGAGGAAGAATTCAGAGTTCAGTCCTACCAGATAGTGTAAATATTAACTGGTAGGCTGTTTTCAAGTATTTGGAGATCATCCCTGATGTCTTGAGTTTGTAGTTAGTGAAGAAATGGCCAAGGGAAACTGCTGCTGTAAACAGAATGAGGAAGGAGGTAACTACTTCTTAAAATTGCCTTGTTGTTTATGTTAATGTGTAAAGAATAAAAACATATGCCTGTACTGGTGAAAAATGTGAACTAATCCTGAAGAACAAGACCTGCTACTTTGAATGAAGCTCTAAGCAGCATTTAGACAACTAAAGCTTCAGGTCTGCTGTTCCTAGATGATATGGTTGTCCTCTACTAGTCATCTTGTGCAATAAAATGCGTTTATGTAATATAGAGAAGCCTGTAAAATTGCATTTTTCATGGCAGTTTGCTATTTGATAGCTTTTGTAGCTTTCATCTGAAGCTAACTTTTCTTAATCTTCCACATGGGTCATAGTGTGAATTTAGAGATTCTGTCTCATTTCAAGACAAATTACATAGTCAAAATTAAACGATTGCTTCAGTGTTTTAATTCTTCTGAGCTCTAAATTGTTTAATCCTATTTATATTTTGCTTTTGTAATTCCTTAGTACTCTTTGTTTTATCTCTATTACCAATCTGTTTATTGACGTATAGCCCACTTCCCTCCTGCAGTGACATGTCTGGTCGTCCATCAAGTCTCAGGCAGATTTTGATCCTGTAAGGGTTTGGCTGTCTTGGCAGAGCCATGCTGTGGTTACACTGCGTGTTGTCCATACGTTGCTTATGTGATCAGGAAAATCATAAATACTTGTCAATAAATTATCTTCTAGGGCTTGCTGGAGCCCTTTTCCACTCTTAGTGCCTTTTATCATGCTGCAGCTTCCCGGGGTGCCGGCTCCATATCCGTGGAGGACGCGAGGCCTTGGGCCTGTCTTGCTGTTCCAGCTTGTCGCGCTCCATGATCTGGTCTCTAGCCATGGATAGCTTGGCAGCGTGTATGTGGGAAAATGTTTCCTATTGTTCTGTGATCTGTCAGAATCCTGGGAAATTGATACACGAGTAATGCTGAGATTTGACTAAGGGAGGGAAGGGCATGGTGCTCCTTATGTGTATTTCCTCTTGAAAGGAAGAAGGAAAGGGAGACAGTGCAGTCTTCTCTCTCTCTCTGTGGGGTTTTTCTGTAGCTGTGCATCTGCAAGTGCATACTGGTTTGAACTGTATCATGTGAATTCGTTGCTATCTTGTGTGAATTAGTGTTTTCTGTCCTGTAGCAATATCCATGTAATCTCATTGCCTCCATTCTACCTCTTCTGCCTGTTTTTCCACCAAGTCTCCAAAATTTGTGCTTCTGGCCTGCGAGCATGCTACTTCAGGTCATGGCATTGTGGGCTTAATGGTTAAGTTATGGCCTGCCCCTGGGTAGGAGTCATCTGGATGAGCATGGGATTGTCCAGGAAGTGGTGATGATTTATTGGGTTGCCTTTCTGAATATGAAAATATATGGACCTCAAAAAGCTAAAGGAGTTTTTTTGGGGGTGGGGTGTGTGTGTGAGAGTGAAACTGAGATTCTGAATGACTTTATCAAGTCTTGTGATACTTGCCCAAAACCTGGTTTGTTTGCTTGTATGGTTTGGATTTAGGATGATTAGCTTTCCTGACCCCTGCAAACTGTGGATCTTTGCTTGATGACCGAGGGGCATATGCTGCTAATTTTAGAGCTCTGGGAAAGACTAAGACTGGATCATGAAAAACAAACTGCTCAGATATCCCCAGCACCTTCATTTCAGATGTCTGAGCTGCATACACAGCTGTATTTTTTAGTGAAGTGGTGGTACCTGCCCCAGCAGTCCCTGATGGCTTGGCTTCTCCCAGTTTTGTGGTTATTTACTCAGTAGACCTTGTGTCAATACCATCTTGATGCTTGTTGCCTGATGTAGTCGGTGATCTAAGAGCTGCAATTAAAGTTTTTGTGGGCAACACATCGCTCTTCAGGTTTATGTATTTTGCAGATGCCTCTAGTAGGAGTAGTGGGGAGCCATGCTGAGCGTTGTAGCAAAACTGACCATCTTTGTTTCACCTTACTGCTGCTGGGGGTAACACTGCAGTAATACAGTCATTTAAGCTATTACACCTGCAGAATCCTGGGGCAGTCACTGTCATCTGTGCTGTATCAGTGGCAATTGAGAGGATGAGGTGATCTAGGAAAACTGATTTGCTGGCAGTTGTGTCTGACCATGTCTTTAAAATGTGACAAAGTGTCTGAGAGATTCAGTAAAGAGGAAGAACTGCTTCATACTTGTTTGAAGTTTTTTTTCTATTATGTTCCTAAGCAAACTTCTTGTTCAATTTTCCTGTCCTTCTTCACAATTGGTGTTCATAATTCTTTTTTTTTTTTTAGTACCTCAGCATGGATAAGATGCATTTTTCGGTTTATAAAATGTTCTGTGACACCTAAAGACCATGTGCCTAGATAGGACCCTGTTTGGTTGTCCCGTATAGGATATATCTATATGATGCATAGCAGAGACATGCTAGAAGTCTGACTGATAACCAGTGTGTAAAGAAAATAAATTCATAGCAAAAAAAAAAAAATCCACATTCTTTATATCAGTGCTTTATATGGAGGAACTTGCTGGTATTCTCAAGTTGAAATCTGTGAGGAATACTCTCAGACTGTCGAGTAAAATAACTAATAAATTGCCACTAGAAAGTGAAATTCACCAATATCTCTGAAGGAACTCAAAATTGTTCAACTTGTAAATATGATGTCACTATCTTAACACTTCATGTACAACAAGAGTAGGTGTTAGCTTGTATAATACCATTTTTTTAAAAGGGCTCCAGGAGAGGACCCAGGAACTGCATGGTTCTTGACAAGCTCTTAGTAAATGAATAAAGGTCATCTGGATTATAAAATTTTTGGATTTTTCAGAAATTTTGACAGAGCCTCTAACCAAAGGTTTTTATTGCATTATAGCGCAGTTTTTCAAGGAACATCTTAACAGTGAATTAATAATGAGCTAAGGAAGAAACAAAAGTGCCCAGACAATGATAGAAAGTCTGTCTGCTTTTGTAATAGGAAGTGGTTATTGAGAGGCACTCTGCAATTGCTATTAAGTATGTTGTTCATAAAGCGATCTGGGGGAGTGAATAGTGAGGTGACAGTTTCATTCTAAAGCTGTGGCAGGATTTTGTGACAGTAAAGGAGTATGTAATAAGATGGTAAAATGAATTAATTGTCAATAAATGCAAAGCAATGCCTGTGCTGAAAAGAAATTACTGCAAAGATGATTACACAGTAAAAGTTTCTAAATAAGTTGTCACTCAAGCCAGAGGTCTTAGAGCTGTCTGTAGGATCTTTATAAAAAATGTTGGCTCAACAGTAGCCAAACTGCCAGGCAAAGTGAGTTTAAACATTTTTAACTTTCTAACTACAAAGAATAAAAAAATCAGTGTGAACTTATACTGTACCTGTTGCTTGAATACATTGTTTGAAGGGGAAAAAAAAAAAAAAGATATGAAGGCATTGTGCAATGGCTGCATACAGGGAGACTGGAGTAGGGCTCTACTGCCTACAAAGAGAGGTGGCTGAGGGATAGATAAAATTAAAGGCTGTAAAATCATAGATGTCAAACTCAGTTAATAGGTGATGAGGACTTCCTTTCTCGTGGTGTAAGAATTTAATTTAGTATCCCTTACTTGATCAGACAGCAGGTTTAAATTCCATTTAAAACTATCTTTTGCTTTATAGTTAAACTGTGCAAATTATTACTGTGAGTGTGAACAGGGAAAAGGTTGTATGCTTTCAGAAAGTGGGGTTAATCTGTTCTGGAATGTTTCTGAATTTAAGTGTTCTCACGTCCAGAGTTTCTTCACATCTGCAATAGCTACTGCTTACACTTGCTTGAAATGTCTGAAACTTAAAAATGCAATGAGATTTCCAGTGTATTAGCATGCAGAACAATCTTAAGGTCAATGAAGGCAGAAATCAGATACCTGATGTAAGAATTTCTTGATATTAGGAGAACACTTTATTGTGGAGGGGAAGAAAAGCCAACCTGGTACATTGCATGGGAGTTACTAAGCATTGAAATGGTAGAAGAGTGTGCAAAAGAAGGAAGCTTAAGCCCCAAGGCATAAACATGTGAAGTGATTTGTGAGAATATTTTGTATAGATGGGTACAAAATGTATTTTATGGGAAGAATTCAAAGGTATATTTGTTAAAAGGCTAAATGGTTTAATGTTTTCTTAAAAGAGTGTGGAGTTGCAACACAAGGACAGAAGTTCTGAATGTTGGAAAATAAATCATGGCATTGTCTTTTGCCCTTCACATAGTCCTCCATCAGAGCAGTTCTGCATTGTTTTATCCTTATCAGGCAGGAAGTGTGTGTGAGATACAGTTGTTCTCAAAAAGTAGTTCAGATTGGACTGTCTGTAGTTAGTGTGTTACACAGATGAAAATAGGAGGTAGCCTTATAATTTGGCTATCCTCTGAAGATGAGTCTTACTTTTTAATTCTTTGCTTTGCAATATGCTGCTTTGTGCTTGCTTTCCTGTGGTTGTGATGTGAGGGGGGGAAAAAAAAAATCTTTACAGTGTGGCTTGCTGATTGTTTATGCAAGGGCACTTGTAAATATAGACTATTCATTTTGTTCAGTGGCTGGATGGTGTTCGGATGAAATCATGTTAGATCTTCACTGTTTGTCTCCATTTTACCTGCCTTCTCAGTGAGGTAGGAAGTTATGCCTAAAGACTGGTGAAGAATGCAAAATAAATGTTCATAAAAAGCTGCACTTCGGACGTATGGGGACATTGTTCAGTGCTGGTTTCCCACTGACTAAAACTATTTAGGCAATCTGTCCTTTTACTTTCTGATGTCCAGGGCTAAATATAATGTGCTGAAGCCCTCTGTGGGCATACCTGCAGAATGTTTTGGTCCCATGCGATTGTGCAGGTCACAGGCTGTGAAGGTGTCAGAGTTCAGTGGTTTATAAACCCTTTGAATATAGAGTGGGAGCAAAAGGGCTTGTGATATCAAAGCAAGCTGCTGCCAAACTTCAGTTTGTTTGTGGACTATGTATAGGTGTTTCAGAAAGTTTCCAAATAAATATTTCTTAAAAATAAAAAAGTCTGTCATGGTTTCATCTTGTGATAGCCACTACCTGTTTTCTCAGGAACAGTGAAGCTTTAGATCAGCTTAACAAGGGTGCAGAGCCATGGTGTAAGTGTGGTTTGTGCTGGAGGGAACACTTCACCTCTTTCCCACTCCCATCTCAGGTGTCCCAGAGCTGTGTGTCCTTGCTGCCGCCTTTGTGTCTGCACAAGCCAGACTGATGTGTCTGAAGAGAACGCCTCCTGTGAGGAAAGCAGCTAGCTGGTTTTCAGAGGTACAGGTTGCCTCATGTGGTACCCTGCCCTGGGAATGCCGGTGTCAGCACGACAGAAGGACTGGAGCACCTCTTCCACCATGAGCCTGCACATGGGTGATCGCAGTAATTATGAAATGATTGCTAATAGATTGCAGAGGAATATTCCTGCAGTAGTGCCACCTGTGTGCTGGGCTGCACCCAGAGCAGGGTGGGCAGCAGGTCTGGGGGGGGGGGATTCTCCTCCTCTGGGAGACCCCCCTGCAGGGCTGGGTCCAGCTCTGGGGGCACCAACAGCAGAAGGACACGGACCTGCTCGAGTGGGGCCAGAGGAGGCCATGGAGATGCTGGGGGGGGCTGGAGCCCCCCTATGAGGACAGGCTGAGAGAGTTGGGGGGTTCAGCAGGAGAAGAGAAGGCTCTGAGGAGACCTTAGAGCGGCCCCCCAGGGCTGAAAGGGGCTGCAGGAAGGGGGGGAGGGACTTGTCATCATGGGGGAGGGATAAGATGAGGGGTAACGGGGTTAAACTGACAGAGGGGAGATAAAGATTAGATGTAAGGAGGAAATACCCAGTGAGGGGGGTGAGGCCCTGGCACAGGCTGCCCAGAGAAGCTGTGGCTGCCCCCTCCCTGGCAGGGTTCAAGGCCAGGTTGGACGGGGCTTTGGGCAACCTGGGCTGGTGGAAGGTGGCTGTGCCCAGGGCAGGGGGTGGCACTGCATGGGCTTTAAGGTCCCTTCCAACCCAAACTATTCTAGGAATTTTTTTTAACTTCTCAGTTTTCCATCAAGAGCATGTCTTATCAAAATCAATTTAGAACCATGTGATATGTGTGTGCAGTAGATGAGTCCGGGTTAAAAATTAAGGACTTTAAGCAGACTCTTTCCACCCAGGAAAGAGATTTTGAGGTTTATGATACTGTTATGTGAAAAACACAAGCTGAGCACCTTGTGGCATTCAGAACTCTGAACTGAGTGTTACAATTACTGGGAAAATAATAGGGAGGAAAATCATAGGGAGCAAAACACAAGACGTTTTATAAATAAATCAATGGCACATCTACCTCTTAGATGCTGCGTTGCAGCGTTTTGCTTCTCTCCCCCTTCAGAAAGGACGTGGGAGAGTTGTAAAATGTGCAGGCAAGGCAACAAAGGTAATCAGCTGTGGAAGGGCTTCAGTGTGAGGCTGCATTTTTCAGACTGGGGAGGATGAGGGAGAGATAACAGTGGAAGAGTGTCGAATAATTGGGAGTACCAGTGGGCGGAAGCAGTTGTAAATGCAGAACAAAAGCAGTAGCTGGGTCTCCGTGTGTTGTGCTGCGAAGCTCTGGAATGTGTCCTGCAGAATGTTGTTGATTTTAGAAGTTTACCTGGGGTCCAAATAAAACCAGAGTGGTTTTTATTTCTGGCTGTGGAAAAGTTCTTGGGCTACAAATTCTTGAAGACTGCAAACAAATCCCGAGGAAGTATTGCTACGTGTTTGTTCTGTTCTTACACTCTTCTCTAGGCATCTGTCAGCGGGTTCTGAACGGGGTGGAGCTTTAATCAGAGAGGGTATGGCCATTTCTGCTCTGCTTTCTGCCTTTGGCTGCTCATTTAGGACAGTGAAGGGTTGGTAGATCGTATTTTCATCTAAATTACTAGGTTAAGTTGAAGACTACTATGGAAATGAGGGATTAAATTGAATGAATGAAGAATAGCTTTTATAGGAGATCAAGACCACTTCCAATGTGACAGATTCAGGATAGAAACATGAACTTAAGCAGATGTTGTTATAAGGATTTATAGAATTTGGGAGAAGGTTGTATCCTGCCTTACTGCAGACAAGTCTTGTGCCTTAGGTTTTATCCAGTTTCAGCTCTGAAGGAGGGGTCTAAGGATAGGCCTATGCAAACAAGTTTTTGGGATATGTAGTAGTGTGTAATTAGCAGCAAGTTAATGAGTCTCCGGTAACAGCACACAGTTAGTGTGGTTTTCCCTTTTCAGTAAGAATAAATTATCACAGAGTAAAGCAATACAACCAAACAACAGCTAGGAAACAGCTAGTACGTGTTATATTGGAATTCTAGCTTGCAATAATTAACTCTTAACCTGTTACCTTAATTTTACATGCCATTTAAATCTATGGTTTTAGTTGTTTTTCCCCTTTTTTAAATAGTTTTTTAACTTGCTCATTCTGAAATTTCCCAAGCAAGCTATTTATCAGAGGCTTTTTGCAGGATTTTAGAAAAGTGTTTTGTTCTCTTAGGGTAGGAAAGTATTTTATTCTGTGTAGATAGGAGGAATGCGGCAGGAAATACATAGAATTAAATGACCTTTTATTTGCAAAGCTTTGAAACCTTGATGCTTCTGGCTGACTTAGTGTATGAGTGCTGGGGAGTTGTCCTTTTATTTTGAGGATGTGTATTTTGTCGTACTGGTGAAAATAGTCTTCCAATTTCCAAAAGTGATTTGTGTGGGATCCTTTGAGACTTGCCCTTCAACATCTGAAATCTCCAGAGACTGTACAGACGGTGCATCTCGATGTACTACTCCTAGTGCTCTGCAGGGTTTTCACCCTCTGTTGTGATCCTGCCGTCTTAACTTGCTACTGAAAGATCACCGTTCTGCTGCTGTTGTTTGTGCTGGTCTGTGTTACAGGTTTAAAGACTCCGTGTAACTAAAGCCTTCCCTGTGTGCCTGTAGATATGATGCTGTTGTGGGGAAGATCTTTTCAGTGTAGGAACATCACAGGCTACATTAAAAGAACATGAATGGCACATTCAAAAGCCTGATTTATTGCACATTCAGATACTGCTCTGGAGACGGATTTCTTACTTCCCCTTGACCATTTCTGTGATCCTTGTTAGTGCGGCGTCTGGATACACAGGAAACATTAATTTATTCATATCACAGTAATGTGAGAAAGTGTTATAAATTCACACGGAGGGGTGAGGCAAGATGAAGGATGAACGTGTCTAATAATCTTGATCCTACACATGTCAGCATTTTGGGGCAGAATTTCTTAATGCAGGAGGAACGTCTTCTCTTCCGTTTTCAAAATTGAATGCTCTGTGTCTCTGTAAATCCAAGTGTTATAGGTATGAAGATGGGGAACTGGAATATGAGCGGTCTGCATGGTTTGACTGAAGGGACTTGGTGTTATGTGTGAATCCTGTAGAAGACCAGATCTGTAATCCAGACCTACAGAGCTGCATTCAGCTCTCTTACTGTGAGGCCAGCTTTGCTCGCTGTACGTGCAGCTCCGCTTTTCTGCAGCGGACTAGTGCCCTGCTCACTCTGTACACTGCCCAGCCTGTCAGTTCTGTGGTGTCATGCAAGCCAGTTAGTGCAGCATCAGGATGCACATCTTTTCCTGATATGACAGGGCTTAAAATGATGACACACCATTCTGGGAGGACAGAGACCCAGACGAAATCTGTAGCAGACTGCCATGGCAACTTTTCACAAGTTGATGTGACATTATCTGTTAACAGAATGGCTCAGTTATATTCGCAGTCTAGCGTGGATGAAAGATGACTGTGGAGATGCTTGCACAGACTGATCTCCTAGAAAATCAAAAGTCAGTTTTGGTGAGCATGAACGTAAAAATTCAACTGTTAAACATCATTCTAAAGTTTGGCTTTTGTTTGAGAGCCTTTTACCTCTTGAGGGATATTCAGAAGACTAAATTGCTCCCTAGGTCAGATGTCTCCATCAGTATTCTGTCTGGTGAAGTGAAACTACTTGGAGTACGTGTAGGATACACCTCTCTTGCACACTCTTTTCATACGAGCGCCACCAGACCGTAATGTGACAGGCTTGTTTGAGAAAGGATTATTCTGTTTGGGGTGTAATAAAAGGATGAGGTCAGCTTGATTTATTTTTTAAAAGAAGATTCTCTGAAATATCCACCCAGCTAGGATTGCTCTTCCATGTGCTTTTTCTGCTGACTTCCACACCTCTAAGGAAGCATGTATGACATAAATTTGCAGGATTTTTGAAGCATGGTTATCTGAAAAGCCTAGTATAAAATCTTGTGCAAGTTATTAAACAGTGTTGCTTTTTGTAAAGAGTTTCTGTCTGAGTTGCCATGATTTTGGGATCAAATCTCTTTGGAGCTTTTCTTGGGAGAGGCAGATGAAGTGAATATGAAAGCATACCTGCAGAGTGCCATTTCTGCCCGTTTCAGGTGGGGAGTCACGTTATGTTCACCTGACAGCTAACTCAAAGCATAGCAGTTTCTGTTTCTAATGTTCTGGAAAAGCAAATGTGAGGCACAATTAATTCCTCTGGTGTTCAAGTTTGCTTTTAACCATGCTACTGAAGGAGTCTGCTTTTTTTTTAATTGTACTTACGTAACTGTAGGGTAAGAAAGGAAGGAAAAAAAAAAAAGCGCAAGTATGAGATCATTATGAAGCCTTTGGGTCCAGCACAAGGTTTACAGCTCTCTTTTTCTCCCAGAGGATGCCAGCCCCCATCAGACTGCGGGAGTTGATCCGGACCATCCGGACAGCAAGAACTCAGGCAGAAGAGCGTGAGATGATCCAAAAGGAATGTGCTGCTATCCGGTCATCCTTCCGAGAGGAAGATAACACGTACCGATGCAGAAACGTGGCAAAGCTGCTGTATATGCACATGCTGGGATACCCTGCACATTTTGGACAGGTAGGTCAGAGTTGGGTACTTGCTGTGCTATGTGCATATGTCAGTCTGCTCTGTCTTCCGGGCACACTGGCCTATTGGGAGCATTCCTAGCTGCACTTCTGCTGTCTGCTCTTTGGGACCTTTGGAGGTACGTCTTCACATATGTTCTCAACCTACATTAGTTAGTCTTGACTTTGTTAGTGAGATCTGCTGTTTGGAGACTTACCTATTTTGTTATGAAATTTAGGGTTGGTCTGCTTTTGCCAGACTCTCTGCTCCTTGCTACCCAGGTTTCTGCAGAGCAGTAGTTCTCACACCACAGTCCAGTACATAAGGCTATTTCTACATGGGCTCAAAACAGCACATTGGAGTTCTGTCTCTGATGGGAAGTACCAGATGCTTCAAAGGAGGCTCTATACCCTTTTCCTTCTAAAGCAATCTATTCTAGGCACATAAGAGTTGGTCTGTTCCCAGCAATAAGAAATACATGCTCCTTATCTCCATCTTAGTGAAGTGACTTGGAGAATGCTGGTACAAGTTTTCTGTCTCTTGGCTTATTTTTGATGCAGGTAGATTGTGGAAAAGGGAGACGGGAAGATGGGATTTCTTGATCTACAAGATGTTTTTCACGTTGAGCTTTGCTTAGTCTTTGGGGCATAGTCTGTTTTGCTTAGAAGTCAGTAAGTGTCTTGTTAGTAGTTATAAAAAAAAATAATTAAATATTTCCATAAAGCTAAATAAAAAGTCAGTCAAATTGTTGGATCCCTTAAAGTAGCTTCATGTCTTGGGAGTCTGTCCATTCATGATTGGATTTACCAGTCTTGACATATCTCACTAAAACAGTAAACTCAAACCACTGAAATAAAATTCCAAATAGTCTTAGTGTTAGGGAGTGAGTCTGGGCTGTGTTACTGTATATAAAGTGCATTATCTTACTTCTACATCACTGGATTCCTCTCTCAGGATAACAAGTTGTTGCATAAGAGCAAGTGAATTTATGTATTACCCTGTTCTTAACACTTAATGTAGCCAGGCTCCCTGGTCCAAGCGAGAAACTTCCTGTCACAAAAATTAAGGCTAAGTATCTAAGAGCTGCAAGAAGAATAAGTGTTACAGATGACTGTCATCTAGCATTTGTACATTTGGCTTATTTTAGGAACATGTTAAAATTTTATTTGGATTATTTTATCGTGTTACTCAAGTATTTAATCCCATATATGGAAGATTAGACCATTTCATTTTCTGCTTTGATCAGTAATGCATCTTCAGTAAATTGCATCTTCATTCTCAGTGGAAGAAGGATAAAACAGATTATTCAATATCTGTTATTGCTGGAGTTGCTATGTCTCAGAGGCATCTGTGCTGAGTCTCTTGGGAACAGAGTACTTCATTCCATGGCTTTGGTTGTCATGTGGTTTATCAGCTGCACTTTCAGAGGGCATAGGGCCCAAGGCTGAGAGGGGATTTTAACAAGTATTATCCAAGTGAGTAAGTTGCAGACCTTTGTATGTCCTTAATGCTTATAACTGGAAGGAATCTTTCAAAGGGCTAATGTTGTGTAGGTAGAGCATAGTCTGTGTGAGGTGGGGACCTGTTGAAGACATGTGTTGTTCCAGCACTGGAGTCTTGTAGATAGACAGTCCAGCATTGTAGGCAGGAAGTTTGAGTGTGATAGGGTAAATATGCAGGAAATCTTGGTGAAAAACAGAAGAGGGCCACAGGCTGTGAGATGGTTGCTCTGTAAGATGTAAGCACACATCTGACTTCAGCTAACAGTGTGCATGGGGTAATCAACAATGAAAGAGAACTTAGAGAAAGTTGAGTAGTAGTGAATGGTTGATCGACTTCTTTCAAAGCCAGGGATCCTCAGCTTTGACCCAGCATGAGCACCCTATTTAGCCAGTGCATGCTGAGAGGCACTGGATGGCAAGCTGGTTCTTGAGTGTGTGCAAAGGCCATTTGTGCAAGTTTAGAAGTCGTCAGGCAGCCTGGGCAAAGAATTTTATTATTATTATTGTCATTATTTCTACTTGCAAAAATTTCTACTTTCAGTTGGAAGAGTCACTATGTCAGTAAAAACTTGGGTAAGTTGTAGCCTGGCTCTATGCCTGTATCATATCTGGCTTTACTGATGTATCTGTTACAGTACTGATGTAGCAGATTTTAATTGTTCCTTTGAGTGAAATGGATATGATGGTATCAAGATTTCTTCCACTAATTAGACCTAGTAAGAGCTTCAGCTGATCATGTTTCTCAGCGTTACTGTGCATGAAGCTGGTTTGCATGTATTTGTATACAAGTGAAACAAGAACTCATCAGCCTTTCACGGCATAAATTTCAATAATATCTTTCAAATTCAAAAGTACCAGAAATATATCTTACACTGTCTGTTGCAGTCATTAGTTTCCTTCTGCTTTTTCTTAGTTTGCCTTCTGCCTTTCTTGGCTCTTACACTGTACCTTAGATATCAATTCTACATTGCATTTTTACAGAGGGTTGTATAAGAAAGTATCTCATAAGCCTGGGGAATAAAGTTGGTTCAGAGGTGCATTATTCTCTTACAGAAAGCACTGGGAAGATAAGAGGTTGCTATCTAGTGTTCTGTACCTTATCCCTAGTTGATCTTGCCCATTTGTGCAAGTTCAGTTATCCTTGTGGATGACTGATCTTACTGTTCAGAGGTGTTTCTTTATTCTAGATTTTCAGCCCTTTAAACCTAGCAAACTGAACTCACTTTCTTTCAAGATTTTTCTTACCTGCACTAGCTGGGTGTTCACATGTGGCAGCTCCGTGCAGAGTGTTCTGACACCATGCAGTTGTGAGAACTTGGCAGTGCCTAGGCCGTAGCACTACAACCTTCCTTTTCCTGTCGGTATCCTGTACAACTTCACCCTCCTGATGTGTGTGTGTGCTTCTTGCATCTCACCTGTGTCTGTTGCCCTGTTTAAGCTTCCCTGTAGCTAGGGACCATGAAAAACTTTTCATGACATCCCGTATTTTTGCCTGTGCATGACCCCTTTACTTTCTTTAAAATGGATCTGTTGCAAGCTTTGTCTGACCCCTCCTCAAACCTCTTGTGTATACTTACTTGCTGCCCCAGCTGATTTGTAAAACAGACTTAAGGGATGTGTTTGTGAGGGATAGGTCTCTTACCTGTTTTGAGAAGCCATTTCTGCTACTTCCTGTCTGGAAAGTAGATATTGATTATACTTGATTAGTTATCTGTTAAGGGAGAAATATTTTAGTGCATAGTAATCTCAGAATATCTCTGCAGTTGATGTATTTTTTTGAAATAAGAAAGTGTCAAGTTCAAAACTGGGTTATCAGTTAAATTCTTAATCATTGTATGCAAGGGGCAGCTGTGCATGTTATCTTAGGGATCTCCTTTATGCTACTGAACACAGTTGGCATTTCTGCATGGTGAAAGGGAAGCTTGTACTGGCTACAATGCTGATGATTATAGTCAAACTTGAGGTGTTCAAATAGAGATTACAGAGCAGGTCAAAAACTTAGCTGTCTCTGTGTCTAAGGCTTACCTAGGTAGCAAGTTAGTTACAGACCATAATAAATGAAAACTGGTTTTGACAATTAACTTACAGAGCACACATCTGTTGTGGTAGGTAGATGGACCCTTTTAAGCCTGGTTCAGAAGTTTCCAGTGCGTTTCAAACATGACACATGATCTAGATTTCCAGATCTTTACTATTTTGTTTCTAATGATGGATCTCTTGTCTCTATAAATGTTATATTTTACTTTTGTGACATAAACCCACGTATCTGGTGTATCTGAGGTCATGGGAGGCTGATGGTGTCTGGCTACTTCAAGATGCAGGAGGTGCTAATAATTTTCCTGCTGGCTTGCTGGGAGCTTTGGGCAGGTCATTTAACCTTTCTTTGTTTTCCACATCACCAAAATGGGAATAAAATATACTTTAAAAAAAATACATTCTGAGAGATCTAGATGACTAAACATCAAAATTCAAACTGTTTCTCCTCTAGCTAAGAAGTAGTTTAAGCTAATTCTGTCTTATTTTTTTCTTCTTTTTTTTTCCTTTTTTTTTTCCAGTTGGAGTGCCTCAAGCTCATTGCCTCTCAGAAATTCACAGACAAGCGCATTGGGTATTTAGGTGCCATGTTGCTGCTGGATGAGAGACAGGATGTCCATCTTCTTATGACCAATTGCATCAAGAAGTAAGGGTTCCACCTCTCTCTCCATCAACACATGTTTTGAGGTTTCAGGATCTGAAAGTACACTCCTGACAGTGATATTTTGAGTACTTCATTTTTTTCTCTTGCATTAGAAAACTGGTATTTTCAATTTGTTGTATGCTGTTGACCAAACAAGACTGTTCTGGTACTGTACTGTATGGGATGATCCTGTTTAGCTTCCTTAGATGGAAGAGAATATAAAATTGGGTTGGTCCTGAGCAGGTGTATGTGGCAAACAACACTTCATGTAACTACAGTTACAGAATGGTAGTAAGTGTTTCTGGAGGTCATGTTAAGATAAATAAAATTGGGAAGATGAAATGACCACAGTAAACTGCTCAGCCAGTGCAGAAGACCTCTAATTGTTGTAAAGAGCTGTCTTCCCTTTCTGTAAATTATTTCTCTTCCAGCTTGCAGTAGGAAAGAGCCAGGCAAGCAGTAATGCAGCATCAGTAAAGGTCCATGCACCTTTCAAATACAATATAATCAGGATGTTTTTATAACACTGTTAAAACTTTGTGGGCTGGACTGGCCATCATATGTCATAAAGTCATATATATTGCTGCAGCCACATTGTCCTGTGTTTGTTTACTTGACTTCTGTTGACGAGCTCTGAAGGGTCGCCTGACTTCAAGGATCAAGGCTGTGTATCCATCTTTATTTTTAAGGTTGGCCTGATGGTCCTGATGAATGGTTCTCCTTGGAAGCAAGGCAGCAACTTGGGATGTGCTGTCTGCTTGACATGTTGCAAAATTGCACAAGAGGGGATAGGAAATAATCTTTTTACTTTTTTTCTCTCAGAAAAATGCTGTTAAACTGGGACTGGCTTACATTATAGTTTAGTAGATGATGATTGGTGTATTTCCAATAATGCTCCTTTTCAAGATGGATGGGAGCAGGAGTGGAACAACTGCATTCTAATTTATTTACCCAGAGGCCTGCTTGGTTCTGTGTGGTGTGTCTGTTTTTTACTATTATTTACTTTCAGAACATAAACTTCCCAGATGTTAGCAAATAAAGTACTGATTGTCTGTTAGACTGTGGCCTCAAAGTGCTTGGAAAGAAGCTGGACAGAACTGCGGGCCTGAGGGTCTGCTAACTTGGGACCTAGTGTCCAGGAGAGATGAGACATTTGACTAAAGATTTTTCATTGAAATGCCCTACCTGTGAGGCTCTTCTTTTAGAACCAGGCTGCTAGGTTAAAGCCAGGCTGCTAGGTTAAAACCTCTTTTGATTGTTTATGCTAAAATTAATTTTGGTAAGGGTATAGTGAGTTTGAACTGGAAATGGGTCAGACCAAAGCAGAACTGGTAGACAGCTTCCCACCACCTCAGTGGGTTGTTTACTGCTTTCCCCTTTGGTTTTTGTATCTACCACTGTCTTGATTTTTATCTAGACATTAAGGTATTTGATTTATGGCATTGTCTTTCATTATTTTATAGCAAGACTGAGATTTTTGATACAGAAAAGCAAGCGCCTTTGTGAAGCACATACTTGCTATACATGCCGCTTTGTATAGCTGCCAAAAATTTGTTAAAGGAAGGAAGCAAAAAACCAACCCGTTTAGTAGCATGTGCTATCTGTTCCTTCATCTGCATGTTGCCATAGCTGCTTGATGTTACAACCAGAATACTGTCTCCTGCTCTTCTGCACGTTGTGCGCGTTTGATTACTCACCACTCGTTTCCCCAGCTCTCCCGTCACACAATACCCAGCTCCCCTTGCCTCCCAAACCAGGAACTGTTATTTTTTTACTTTCTTCAACACTGAGTCCTGGATGCTGTGGCGACATGAGTACTGTATAGTCTGACAGAAAAGTAGTGTAGATACAGCTTTTAGAGACTGCTGTGGTCACCATGTGGAGCTGTGTTGTCTTGTTCTTAGTGTGGGGTTGGTGGCTGGCCTCGTGAATAGCAGCTGCTGTCAGGTGGTTTAACTTCTTATTGACGCCTTTTTGCAACTTCCTTAGGCACATGAATAGTTGGGATTGCTAAACAAAATGCCTCTGTGGATTATTTTCAAAGTGTGCAAGTGGTGGTGTTTGTGGTTTTCAATCAGAGGATATTTTAACATAGGTTTTTGTATACCGTTTGGTTTGTAAATGCAGAAGCTAAAGCCTGTCCAAGAATATGTTTAAACTGGGACCCACAGAGTCACTTCATTTGAGGTTCCTTCCTGCATGCAAGTTCCAAAATACAACGTTTTGTCTTTACTTAGAAGTTCTAATGGGATTCTGTGTGGTCTTCTCGGCTCAATCCTTAGATACTTGATAGTTTTAACCAAGTTTTTTACCTTTATAATTGAGGATTCTAAGTAGAAGTAGTAGCAAACCCTGTGGTACATACACTCAGAGCTGCTATTGCTCCAAAGTCATGCTCCTTCAGAACAGCTGAGAATCTGGAGAGTTCTGGGTCATGTGTGCAGCTGGTTAGATGACTGTAGATATAGATGCTTTTTTTCTTGTATGTTCGGGTTCCCTGTGTTCATGCTGATCGGCCCTTTTTTGTTCTCCTTTACAGTGACCTTAATCACAGCACGCAATATGTGCAGGGGCTGGCACTCTGCACTCTCGGCTGCATGGGCTCCTCAGAAATGTGCAGAGACCTTGCAGGAGAGGTGGAAAAGCTCCTCAAAACTTCTAACTCCTATCTTAGGAAGAAGGTACTTCAGGGAACTTTTGAATACTTTTGTAATGGATTAAAATTTAAGATTGGTCCAATACCTGCTAATTCTTGGATACTAGATGGCTTGGGTCACATGGGCTGAATGTTATCCCGGTGTGCAAGACTGGTCAGAACTGCCTGCCTGTCTGTATCAGGAGTGTGTGTAAGCCTCTAAAAGTCAAGTCTCCAGCAGGTGAGGCAGTTGCCTCTGTTTTCATACTCTCTACCTTAAGGTTGCTGATGGTAATGTTAATGCTGGCCTGTTCAGAGACATTAACCCCAAACTCTAGTCATCAGTTTATTTCTGTATCTCCTCAGATAACTTCAGATACCTGAAGATTTGAACCCATTTGATCCCTTCTGTTGATAATTGACAGTAGTGTGTGAGATAGAAAGGTTAAGGCCTTGAAACAGACAATTATAAATTATCTCATTCTATAGCAAGTGTGCTGTAGCATCTGTAAAGTGTAATCACCCTTGTTCTTTTAAATTTATTCCATTGGTAACTCTTGGAAAGGGTGGGAAGAGGTAAGATTTAGGAAGAGATGCACTGTTACTTCTTTCTCTAGTGCTGGATCTAGAGAGAGATTGGAGAGAAAGAAGTGCTAAGAGGTACTGCTGTATTCTGGGAAGAGGCTCTCCAGTGCACTTGGCTCTCTAAGTGTCTCCTGTTGCTTCTGCACCCTAGATATAGGCAGGGTTTTTTTTCAGTATACTTTTGTTTCTCATAGGACTTGTCACCTGCAGGAGGAAGTTATTTTGTGGGGAAGGAGATGATACTCAAGGGAAAGAAAATGAGCCATAATTTGACATAAATTTATTTATTTGCTTCCAATGCATTATCCCCTCCCTAGCAACAGGAAGAGAGACTGAAGTAGCCCTATTAAAGGCTGAGCTGCTTTGCAGTTAATATCGCTTCTGAAGTGAATAATGTCAAAATGAACCAGTGCTAGTGGGAGTATTACTTTGTTAGCTCAGTGCTTCCCCCCCTGTGGTAGTTTTATTGAACTCTTCTCTGTGATGCTGTTTAGTATCACTTGCAGTGGAGAGATGGAAAAATGTGCTGTAGACTTTCCAGGCCTTTGTGTATCATGAAGTTTGTGCTAGGTCCCACTGTGCTGGGTGTTCTCACAACGTGTGTGGCTGTCATTACAGCATGTACTAATGGAGCTGTTTTCCTGTGCAGGCAGCATTGTGTGCTGTTCACGTCATTAGAAAGGTGCCTGAACTCATGGAGATGTTCCTGCCAGCCACCAAAAACTTGCTGAATGAGAAGAACCACGGTAATACCCGAGACTGTACTTAGCAAGGCTATGACATTCCTTACAGGATGGTGCACTTGCTACCTAAGCCTTTTGTTTGGAAAGAACTTTTGAGGTGTATTTGTACAATTTGTTTTTTCCCGTTTCTATGCAGTGAAAGCAAATGTCATTCAGAAGAAAGGGATGTGTATGACTCTGCTAGTCAGCAGGAGTTGTACATGGCATAGGTGACAAAAGGAACTCTTTTACTTTTTTGATACAATTCAAAGTGGGTGGAATGGGAAAGTTTGTGATTTTTATCCAATACACTGCTTAAGTGCAATTTTTAGGGTTTTATTTTGTCTTCTGGTAGCATAGCACTATAGGATTCTCTGAAATCATTTTATCAGGCATTCCCAGGACTGAGATACCTACATTGTTGTCAGGAAAGAGTTTCTTCAGTGCTGTTTTTCATCAGAACTACATCCTAAAACAGATTCTCACTTCAATGATCTCACAGCTGACTATATATTTAGTATGCAGGTTTCAGCTGACAGAGTCCAGTTTCTCTTTTCCTTTGGCCTTTAGTTGCAGCTTTAAGACACAAGCACACTTCTGTCTGTTTTCCCATGGGCACAGCTGCAAGCACAAATACATTTTTGGGTAGATATACTGGATTCAAGAAGGAATACTTTTTTTCATGATTTACTGCTGTTTCCTTAGGATCTTTCTCACATGTCTGGAGCCAATAAAAATATGTTAAATGTAGATTCCTTTTTTCTTCCACTCCTCCTCACCTTTAGGTGTTCTTCACACATCAGTTGTCCTCCTCACAGAGATGTGTGAGAGAAGCCCAGACATGCTTGCACACTTCAGAAAGGTAAGTGTGAAGTGATAATATTGCAGAGTTAATATTCATGGGTTTGTGATGGGTTGAGGGCTTTTGGGTGTGGTGGATTTTTTTTTACAGATGTGTCCTCTTAGTTTCCCTAGTGAAAGCTGTGTGCCCGTCTTTCAGAAAAATTCTTACAACTATTTGGGTGAAGAATTTAATGGAACTGTCTGCTTGTTATCAAATTAAAAAAAACCCCAAACATTAAATTTGGGAATTTTGCATGTATCTAGCCCTAATCCCCTTCAATAAGTGGGTAAGTTACAAAACAGTCTTAAGACTGTGCAGTATGAAACTCATCCTGAAGTTAGTGTTCTCTTTGATGTTCCCTTAGGATTTTTTCCACTCTTCATAGCTAATTGTATAGTGACATTGGAATCGCAAATGTGTCAGAGGCAAAGGTGAAACGGAGGCTTAGACCAACAGCTGAATGCCTTAACCACAGCCACACAATTTTATACACTCAGGTCAAAAATAACCCGTGAAAGTTCTAGTTCTGTAGATACTTCATCTCTGATAAATGCTGTATTACATCATTTTCCATTTTAGTTTAAGGGTTTGAGTGTCAAGGTCACTCTTCCTCCTCTGGTTAGGAATGTTTGCTTCTCCTCCCGTCCCCACCACAAAATTCCTTATGCTTTTTGCCATAATTTGGTGTGCAGTATGAAACCCCTAATGATACAGACAGGCCAAGGAAGAGCAGTGAACTGGGCATGCAGATAACTAAGCACCTGGAACACTTTTCAGTGGAGCAAACAGCCAGTTCTGTTCTACCAGTTTCATTCGGTTTCTTGTCTTTGACCAAGAAGTCACGATGCCAGCCGGTGCAGTTCTCAGATGCCCTTCTGTTGGTAACCTTCCATATGGCAGTGAGACAGGACATCCTTTGGTGCGTCTTAGTGTTTTGGCATGCGTCTTCCCTTTCCCTGATTGTATGTGTCAAAGTAGAAATGAAAGTGGGACTAGGGTCATCTTGAAGGTAGCCATCCCTGCTACTAATTGCTCAATTAAGATGATTGTCCTGGGAAAAGAGAGAAGAGTGGAGTCCTCAGAACTTAGGTACTAGGTACATTCTTTTCTAGCTATCTTATAGTTGTTTATGCTGTGGATGGTATAACATTGATCTGTCCTTAATGCCTGCTTCATCTGTTTTGTCCCTTTTGTCTGTTTGGAATCCTGCTGTGTGTTAGAATGAAAAGGTAAGAGTTAACTCTTCTAGATGGTGCATGCTTGCATTGAATCTGTAGATGTTTGTCTCTTGTGAGGCCGTGCCTCTTAATGCCACATTTGTGATTGATGCCACACGCTTAGATCAACTGTACTTGTCTAATGCTTTTTGTGTGCTGGTCTGGTCTTGTCACTAAACCTTTATACCCATGGCAGCCCTGAATCTCAGTTGTGGCCTTTTTCAAACATGAGCCTGCTTTCCTCAAGCTCTCACTCATTTGAGAAGTACTTCAGGGAATTTTTTTTGTGCAAACTGTAGCCCCAGCCTTTCTTCTTATCGCAAACAGGGCTTTGTGTTTTGTCTGAATCATGGGGCAACCTCGGGCGATGCCCAAAAGGGAGCAGGAGGGACAGTTCCTTAGCCACCTGTAAGTGGTCTTACTGTGCTGCACATAGCTACTGAGTACAGCTGCATTGGTGATATTTTTCATGGGTGTAATTTGACTACAGAAGTGGGGGGTGGCCCTCAACCGATCTCCATGGCTGTAATGTTTTCCTTTGTTTGTTCTGTCCTCAGTTGTGATAACTCTTGCATGTTAGAAGGTAAATAAAATGCTAATCAGGGTTCCAGGAATGCTCCATTATCTTATCTGTTACTCTGTCTTGAGGGAAGATGTTGCAGCACCCTTTGGTTTCCTCTTTAAGACAGATTGTAGGAAATTCATGGTTCCTTTTGTTTGTGTGTTTTATGAAATGCGTGTTTTCAGAGGAGTATGTAATTCCTGAAGAGCCAAGGTAGGAATAAAAATAAAGATGTTGGGCTGGTTTTCTTCTTGCACTGTATCACAAACGTATAGGACTTCAGTCCAGGGAACTTTTAGTTTGCCCACAGGCAGCTGTTGTGCTCTGTAAGTCACACTGTGCTTTTGGCAGCTTCTGCTACTATCTGTCCTGAATCTGAAGCACCATCTTGGTTTGATATTATCAGAAGTGGCAACCTTGCAATAAGCAATCTCTGATCTGGTAAAAGTTTAATGTGAATGCAATCCCTGGCTCCTAGTAGGCATACGTGAACGCAGGGTCAGCCTGTCTCAAGGACAGGAAAATTTGTTAAAGGTGGATTCGTTGGGAAGGGTTTTGTAGAGAAGTTTTTGATAAACTAATTGTCATGCATGGAGTTGAGATAAGGAATCCTGCTTTCCTGGTGCTAGCCATGCTTCAGGAATGAAGAATCCACTTAGTGTAGCCACCATAACACCTCTGTAGTTTGTCACATCTCCAGCCAGTGTCTGGATTATTTTAATAATACCAGCACTGAGAGGGATAGAAGAAACTTCCTATGGAAGGAATAAAGCTTGTAGAGGTCCACATCTGTCATCTACCAGGAGTGGTTTTTATCTTACAGTTTACTGATAAAGAGTCCAGTTTCTTTTTCAACCTTAAGGTTTTTCATAGAATGTGTTGGGAGCAAGCTTCCATTTCATCCCCGAGACTGTTAGACTGTTTTGTTACTCATAGCTGCTATGAATTTTGTTAAAGCTTGTTTGCTTTACTGATTGGCTTATTTGCCACGTTTTACCTTAAACCATTTACTTGCTTGGCATGTGTGAGATAGTACAGAAAAATTCTATTATGGTTCTTCAGAGTTGCCCTGATGGAGCCCATCGCTAGAGCCTAAGATGGAGGGAGTTGAACCAGACTTTTGCAGATAGGTAGCATTTCTTCAAAGCTGTGTACAAGTCTTGAAAGGTAACTTATTCCTGTGAGTAGATGTCTACTGGGAGACCAGTGCCATCAACATCTGAGAAATCTGAACTGTTTCTGAAAGTTTTTTAACACATACAGTTGGAAAGAAACTTTAAAATATGAACAGTGTAAGTTGATATGATTTTGTGCTCCCATATCTGGCATAGTGGCGGTGCTTCCATCAGCATTCCTGACATTATGCAGAACCCTTCTAACAGCACTAAAACAAAGAATTTGGTCAGTTTAGTGTTGCTGCTCTTGTGGGAAAGTCTGAGGTTAAGAGGAGGAGAACAGACCCTGGAGCTGCTTGCAGGGAAGTAGTAGTCTAACAATAGATCCCTGGGGGAAGGTTGAAGGGAAATCCATTCTCTGCCCTGTTTGGAAACTCTTGCAGAGGAAGCAGATCACAAAGCCTTTCTAGAAGCTAAGTTGGACAGAGTGTCAAACTTGAAGGAGTTCTTAATAATTTACTCTAATCATAGCAGTTACAGTTCTTGAAAAGATCAGAAATCTTGGCTATGCTGGTGCTTCCATGAAGATGTATGCTAAAAGTGAGTCAGGAGCTACTGTGATGCCCCCAGGTGAAATCCTGGAATTACACCATTTTGATAGTCCCAGCATGTTCCCTTTCCATGAAGAGAGGAGTTTAAGTTGGTGTTTCCTCTCAGGTCTCAACCACCAAGCTCTGGTATATTTAGTACTTCAAAGATACAATATGGTTCTCAGGTTCCAGCTTAACTCTTTCTAGTTGTGTCCTAGCTAAGCTGTAGGTATTCGTACAGCATCAGGCCTAGGTGTGCAGGTTGAGCCCTGCAGAAGAATCCATAGACTGCTTGCTTTCAAATACCAGATTTGTTCTTGGACCTGTACTTCAAAACTGGGGTTGGGGGAGGAACAGCACCCTAATAAGACAACTCTCTTCTTCACAGCTTGTTCCCCAATTAGTTCGTATTCTGAAGAACCTTATCATGTCTGGATATTCACCAGAGCATGATGTGTCTGGGATCAGTGACCCCTTTTTGCAGGTAAGAACTGATGCAAACAGTGATTGATACCTAATTCTGGTACTATTTTGAGACTTAGGTGTGATGAAGTGGTTACCTCAGGGCAGCTCTGTTGATTTTAAGATTTTGTGTCTGTTAGAGCTGATTGTGCAAATGCTCTTCACCTACCTTAGAGAAGGACACTTGTCTTGAAGAGCAGTCGTAGTGCCTTATCCTGTGGGAAGTTGTGACAGAAGGGAGAAGCAGCAACATGTTGGTCTTGCAAGGCTGTACCTGGTGGCTAGTGCGGAAACAGTTCTGCCTAATGGGAAGATAATGAGCAGGTCATAAGCCTGTTCTTGTTGGTTAGGGTCTTACTAAGGATAAGCATTTTGCTTAGGAATGGAAATGAGCAGCTTGTTTTGCTTCTTTGCCACTCCTCAGGACGTGTACTGGGCGTTTCATGGCCCCCGTGTAAAACACTGCTATCTGCTGAGCTTTGCTCTGTTTTGTCAAATAGGTACGAATCCTGCGGCTACTAAGAATTTTAGGACGAAATGATGATGATTCTAGTGAAGCAATGAATGATATACTTGCACAGGTAAGGTCTGCAAGGTTGATGAGCAGCTTAAACTTTCTCTTTTGATTTCTTAATCATTTGAGTTCAGCAGTGCTGGTGAGGGTACAGCTGCTTGCTGTGCTGGGTTGAATTTTGCTGCCAGACATGTGTTGACAGGTGTGGTGCTTGTTTTCTCAGGATTGGTTGGTTTCACTGCCTGTTCAGCACAAAGGGGACCTGTTTCGGACGAGCTGGAGTTGCTTATTTTGTTTCTTTTCTCCAGGTTGCCACTAATACAGAAACAAGTAAAAACGTGGGAAATGCCATTCTCTATGAAACTGTGCTGACTATTATGGACATAAAATCTGAGAGCGGACTGAGAGTAAGTTGCCTTTGCTATGGCCTTTTGTTTGTTTCTAGACTTGTATTAGAGTAATTTGTGTAGAGGACATGAAGCAAGGTTGTTTTGCTCAAACATACCTCTGCAGTTCGCTCTAGA
This sequence comes from Athene cunicularia, assembly GCF_003259725.1. NCBI lineage: Eukaryota > Metazoa > Chordata > Aves > Strigiformes > Strigidae > Athene > Athene cunicularia. Next base: position 152,899 of record NW_020799114.1, on the reverse strand, counting down.
TAAGACTAGCTTCTTCAGAAAGTGGTGTTTGGTTTGCTGGGGTTTTTTTAATAACAAAAATAAAAAAGCAAAACTTCCTGTAGACTGTGTTCCCTGGAGTGCAGAGAGAGTCTGTGCTGTGCTTATCTGAGCTTATCCTCTGTTTAGGCAGCTTCTAGAGTTCTTTGTTATGCTTTTAGCCAAGAACTGCAATGGTAGCTTTGACATGTTGCCTTTAAAATCATCTGGAAACAGTGAAGATGACCAGTGGCTTTTCTGTGATCACTGACTTTCCCTAACTCTTTCTGCAGGTGTTAGCCATTAATATCCTAGGCCGTTTCTTATTAAACAACGACAAAAATATTAGGTAAGTTGTATGAAGTGTGTTTTGGCAACACCCGGTTTAAAATGTGTGAGAAGCAATTACACAAAGATTATACTGAAGTAGAGCTTTCCAGGAGACCGAACTGGGAAGTACTGTTGTTGGGGTCAGTCTGACTGTCTAGCTTGCTTCATTCTTGGTGCGTTCTTTTCTCTGTGAAAATCTTCTCTTGGCCCTGCCCTTCTTTAGTTGATGAGTCTAGGTGTATGATCTAATTCTTGACTAGATTAAGAAATCACATGTTAAGAGTTTTTTCCAATAACCTGTGAATCTCCTGTCTTACCCCAGCTGGTCTGTGGTGATACTCAAATCAGATTTGACATTTGGCAACAACACAGACTGTGTGTTGTTGGCAACAAGGAAGTTTTGTTGTGCTTTGATCACTACAGATCTGGACACAGGATTACTGCAGCTGCTAGAATTAAGTCCCATCTCTAAGTATTCTGTTTGCAAAACATGGTTGAGGTAGAAGACTCTAGCCTTGGGAATTGCAACTTGTGCTGGTTCGAGTATGATCTGTGGAGGGCTAATCTTTAATTGCCTTGTCTTTTCAAAAATCTTTGTGAAGACTGGACAACGGACATGAGCCAGAAATTGGGACAAGTGCTTGTCCAGGCATGTTACAGTCTAGTAGGTAACTCACTGCTGAAGTCAGGCCAGGCAGTCCTCTGGAAGATTTCTGTTCATTACTGAGTACAAGAAAACCTTGTTCTGTTGTAAAATAGGACTATTTTGGGCGTAGGGGGTGGGGGTGTGAGTGTCTCTGCACAGCAATTAAATGCCTACTGTCAACTGTTTATTACCATATGTCCTTATTGCAGATACGTAGCTTTGACGTCGTTGTTGAAAACTGTGCAGACAGACCATAATGCAGTACAGCGGCATAGAAGCACGATAGTGGACTGCCTGAAGGATCTGGATGTCTCCATTAAAAGGTAATTGAAGTATCAGTGAAGTAGACTCCCAAGGTTGACAGCCTGTGGGAAGTGAGCAGGGCATCGGGGAAAATGACAGTAATCCTGGAACTGTGGGACTAGTATTAATGCATAGTATGGTTCATACTTCAAAGAAGGTAATGAAGATGTGCAGCCACCTTCTTTAGGAAGCTGCTTTTACATTTTATGCATCTTGGATTGGAGAAAAAAGATTTTTCTGTTTGACTGAATTTTTCCAAAGCGGAGTCTCTGTGGAGGTCAGATTGTGTGCTCGCAACAGGATGGAAAGCCCCCGTAAAGCACGATCTTCGTCAGAGCTACTCTGACATGCTGCTTTTCTTTCCCAGACAAACAGGCAGTGCCCTGTTGTCTTGAAACGGTGTTAAGCCATCTACATAATGTGTTCCAGATTAAATTTGCTTATACAGTGGTAGAATTCAGACTTAAATTGAATTGTTCAAATCATTTGCTTACAAACCATGTCCTATTGTGCATTCTCGCTGTTCATTTGTCATGTAAATAGCAGTATGTTGCTGCTTCTCTGGACAGTGGGAGAGCTTGCAACCTTACTTCTTGTTAGAGGAAGACTTTTTTTCTAATACTCAGTCTAAACTTCTTCCTCTATTTCTTCTTGTTACTTCAGTTATGTTCCCTTTACTCATGATACTAACTTTTTCCTGTTTCTGTCAGACGCTCACCGATACTCTTGAATTGTTTGATCTCACTTTTACCCAACCTATATGGAATGATGCTCTTCTAAACTGTGTTTTTCAGCCTGTCAATTGCTTGCACTTTTTCAGAACTCTTTCTCATCATTATTGTTTCTATAACTGGTGGTCTGAGCTTAGTGCAGCACATGACATGTTGGTGTTGGGGACAGTTGCATCCCTGATGCATCTTGTGGAATCTGTCTGCTGCAGGCTAGAATTTCACTAAGCATTCATCGCACCGTGAATATACTTTCAAAATTGCTCAACCTCTTTCTTTCATCTTGTCAAATTGATTAGATACACCATAGATACTCATTCTAATAGTCATTCTTCATATTTATGCCCATCTTTGATTCAGATCTAGGTTTTTAACTGCTCAGTGTAGTATGTACAGAATAGGAAGGAAACTGGATCTGTCTTGCTTGTGAAACTTAGTTTTAACAGTTATGTAATGGGTATCATGTAATCTATCCCAAAACACAAATCAGTTCCTTACATGCTGAGCAAGTCAGGCTGCTGTTGCTGGTCAGTGCCCCAGCCAGCATGAGGCTGGGTTGTGGAATAGCAGTGCCCCATCTAGGTTTCGGATAGAAGGCAACAAAAGCATTTTATTGGTGCCTGCTAGGAAAATCTAGATATGCTACAAACATCTGAGCTTCATGTCTGAGTGCAGTTGGAGGATGAAGCCTTTGAGTGATCCATCGGCAGAGCATGATGTTGCCGTGCTGACACTCGTGCTGCTGACAATGCACTGTCTTCATTGAAGCAATATATTGTCTGGGCATTGGAGTCCCCAGGCAGCAAGGTTCAGGGGCTGGGATGTGAGGAACAGACACAATACCTGGTTTTGGTTATCTGAAGCATGGCCTGTTCTCATCATTTTTTAACCATTACGGTGTGTCTTTGGTCCATGTAGTATAATTCAGAATGGCTTTGCCATTTAATTTAAGTCTCTTTGATTGCTTTATATGATCAAACTACATGATTAGGAACTCATGACAGAAACGAGGCATGTAATGTGATTAAAGGTAAGCAATAAGTATTGGGATAAATGCCTGGTGTGAAGATTGCAGAGTACCTCTGTGCACTGCAGTATTGATGTATCTGCTTGTAATGTGACTGGAAAGTTAAATGTAAACATGGAAAACTTGTAACCCAGAAGGGTTAGGTGTAAGCAGTTGAGAACCAATTGAAGAGATGAAAACAACTAATGATGCTACAGGTCTTCAGCCAGCCACAGATCTAGATGATAAAAGGTAACAATTTAGTTATGTATTTCCACCTAGTTCTGAAGACACCTTTGTGTCTTCCAGGCCCCTGGGTATTAGTGGAGTAAAAAGCAAAATAACACATTTGCAGTTCACAATTCTCTAGAAATCCTTCTTATTACAATAACAACTAGGAAGATGCTGAGAAGCAGTGCTGTCTAGATGCTTTCTGATTCTTGAGAACAAATAGTGTGTTCTTAATACCATTAGACTGGGTAGTGTACCTGGTCTAAGTTGTCGATGTTTCATGAACACTGGGAAAATACTGAGTGATCAGAAAAAATAACTGTGTCCGTGTAGTGGTAGGTTATCAGGCTTGGTGCTGGAGCAAGACAGAATCAGTGGGACTGTTCGTGTGTCTGCTGCTGGCCAGTATATGAAGGTATGACAGTGTAACTCATGCATCTCAACATTATGATTTTAATGCAAATTGCTGGAGTTAAACAGACATAGAAGTCTGATCAACTTGAAGAAATTATATCTCACAAAATTGACTTTAGGCCTTTTGGCGTAATTTTGGATGTAATCTGTTGTACAAGCAATACAAAATCACTGTATGCATGAAGTAGTTCAGCAACTATCCAGGTGATTTCAAAAGATCACTGAAATTAGGGAGGAAGTTCATGATGTGCTATGAGTATCTTGTCTTCTAGTAGGCTATCTCAGTGGCAGGCAGAGAATAAAGTTCCTGATAGTATGAAGAGGACACAACTTGGAGGTTTGGATTCTGGATTACACCAAATGCTCAATCTTAAAGAATATTCAGGGTTGTTCAGTGAGGCTGTTCTAATGCGATGTTTTCATGCATTTTAATGTAACTAATTGCCACTGTTGTACAGAAATTAATCACATCTGAAGAATAGTCTTCAAAAAATGTCAGAAGAATGGGAGAGCTGTGCTAGAATTAACCACAGAAGCTTCAAGCAGAAGGGCTAAGGACTAGCCTCTGACCTCTTGCTGTATACAGCAAGGAATGGCAAAGAGCCAGTACTCTGTCCAGGTGTGGTGTAACTTGGAGTGGGGAACAATGGATTCTGAGAAGAGCACCAGGGTAATTTTGGGCCCAAAGCATAGCAGTTATTAGTTTAAATTTCTACTGTATTTGAATCTCTTAATACATGGAGATCGAACCATGTCTCTTCCAGATCCCTGAGGCTGGAGAGGGGTGGTGTAGCCTGGATTACTTACTGCAGTGGTGTCTCAGAAATGAGCAACATGCAGTTACAAATGCTTGGACAGTCAGACCTTAATGCTGATGTATCTGGTTGCTGGAAGATATTTCTAGCCTTTAGGCCATCTGGATAGATGTTTTGAGAGCACCCTACACCCCCACTCACCTTTAGGTTTTTTTTTTTGGGG
>NW_020799114.1:130485-148216 GCF_003259725.1 Athene cunicularia | reverse complement strand
GGGGGGGGGGGGGGGGGGGCAGGGAGGTTTATTGTCTGCCCATGAACCGGAAAATACTGGTACATTTAATGTGGAAGGCTGTTCTCACAGGACTAATAAATGTGCTCTTAATTAAAAGGTAAGTATATTTGAGTAGCTGGACTTTGGAATTTTGTTTTTTTTACTGTACTAGGTGAAGATACTTTATTGGTTTTCTGTCTCTCACCCTAGGCGTGCAATGGAACTGAGTTTTGCTCTTGTTAATGGGAACAATGTCCGTGGAATGATGAAGGAGTTGCTGTATTTCCTAGATTCCTGTGAACCAGAGTTCAAGGCAGACTGTGCATCTGGAATATTTCTTGCAGCTGAAAAGTATGGAGTCAATTTACTTGCTATTAATTTTTTGTACATCCTGAGAAATATGAAAATTTTGTGTGGTGTTCCTCTCCTTCCTCACCCTGCAAGGGGGAATATATTGATCATCTCTTCTCCATTTACTGATCTGTGTGTAGTTTGGCAGTTTTAATTCACTCTGAAGAACAGGAGACAGTAATGCCTTGGGACACACTAGTGTGTCCCATATGGATAGTCCTCATATCACTAAACCAGTCAAGGATATTGATTCCTGCTGCTCTTTGGAACAGGTGTTGTGTTGACATCCTGCCCCCATGCACACACACAGACTCTCTCTGGTTAGTTGTACAGGTGAGATGATCTCATTACTGTTGAGCCGTTGTGATCAACAGCCTGACTTTGGAGTATTGTATATGCAGGGTATGGCTGTGCTAGCTTATGCAAACTTGTATATTCATTCAGCTTTCCAATGTCAGCATTAATACCAAAAAATCAAAGAAGGTGTGTGGTGTTTTGTTGGTGTGTCCGTCCCCTCAGAAGGCCACAGGCCAGGGAGTAACTGAATGGGGAGGTTCTGATGATGATGGTTTCTTGCTGGTGTGAAGGCTAGCAGTTAGTGCCCTAACTTGTTTTCTTAATTTTGTCAGATATGCTCCTTCCAAACGCTGGCACATAGACACAATTATGAGAGTCTTAACAACCGTAAGTAAAATTTCCTCTCTTGTATCTGACTGTAAATTTTTTTTCTTAATTCTGTAGGAAGTCACTCATCATCGAGTTGGAGATGGCTATAAAGGCAGATAACAAATGCTACAGAGGAAGTGTACTTCCATGTAGTGACCCAAGGCAGCCAGTCAGAAATATGTAAACTCAGTAAATATGACTGAGTGTGCTTTTAGAAATGTATGACATCAGAAATGCACAAGAATGTAGGGTATAGCAAGTTTTTTGATGTGTAATCACATTAGATTCTAGGTTGGGACAGCTCTTGTGCTGCCTGTGGTTGCAATATTCAGTGCTCTCAGGGGAGAGTGAGCACAGCCTTAAGTGACTTGCAAGGAGAAAGGGGCTGAAACCATTTCTTGGAATTATTCCAAGTTGAGATTATCAAAGCTTTTTAGTGAAACTATATCAACAGCCTTCTAGTTCCTCTTCCTTGGGTTTAATTATTACTCTTTACCTACATGAATTTCTTTATAAACGTCACAGCTGAGTTGGAACTGGAGTAGCATTTTGGCAAACGAGGGAAGAGATCTTGATAACTTGGGTAGGCAGTGTGTTCCCTGAGACAAAGGAGTGAGAAGAGATTTATTTTATCAGTATGAGTGTTCAAATTTGAGAAGTTCATCAAGAAGCGAGTCTGGCTTGTGTGTTATTTTGCCACCCTGAAACAGAGAAAAGTGGAATTGTCTGAACTGAGAATTGATTTCCATTAGAAGGTTGGCTGTGAGAATTGCTCTCAGATTACTTCCTTTAATAAAAAGTAAGTTCCTCCTCTTGGCTGCTAGAGAAACCATTTATAAAGTTGTATTCATGAGACTGCTTACTGCAGACTCTTACAGATAAACATCATTTTCAGTTTATGAGACTTACGAGAACTAACACAGGAAGACAGCATCAGTCATTGTGGTGTGCTGACCCTTGCTGGACGCTGAGTGCCCCCAGAGCTGCTCTGTCACTGCCCTCCTCAGCTGGGCAGAGGCAGAAAAATGCCACCAAAGGCTGGTGAGTGGAGATGAGGACAGGGAGAGATCATTCACCAGCCACCATCGCAGGCAAAACAGACTCGACTTGGGGAAATCAATTTATTACCAGTCAAATCAGAGGAGGATAACGAGAAATAAAAGCTCAATTTTGAAACACTTTTCCCCCACCCCTCCCTTCTTCTCGGGCTCAGCTTCACTCCCAAGTTCTCTCCCTCCTCCCCTGCAGCGGGGCAGGGATGGGGGTGCGCTCAGTCCATCACCCCTTTTTCTGCTGCTCCTTCCTCCTCGAGGCAGGACTCCTCACGCTCCTCCCCGGCTCCAGCCTGGGCTCCCTCCCACGGGAGACAGTCCTCTACGAACTTCTCCCACTGGGTCCCTCCCACGGACTCCAGCTCTTCCCCAGCTGCCCCAGCGTGGGTCCCCCACGGGGTCACCAGTCCCACCAGCAAACCTGCTCCAGCCTGGGCTCCTCTGCATGGGGCCGCAGCTCTGCCAGGAGCCTGCTCCAGCACGGGCTTCCCGCGGGGTCACGGGCTCCTTCGGGCACATTCCCCCTGCTCCAGCATGGGGTCCCCCTGGGATGCGGGTGGAACCTGCTCCCCCGGTGCCCTCCCTGGGTCAGGGCACAGCTGCCTCCCCAGGGGCTGTGGGGAACCTCTGCTCGGTGCCCAGAGCACCTCCTCTCCTCCTCCTCCGCTGCCCTGGGTGGCTGCAGAGTTGTTTCTCTCACGTGCCTTCGCTCCTCTCTCCTGCTGCGCTTGCTGTTGCCCAGCATTTGTTTCCCCTCCTTAAATACATTATCCCAGAGGCGCCCCCACCGCGGGTGATGCTCGGCCTTGGCCGGCACCGAGTCCCTCTGGAGTTGGCTCTGGTGTAGACAGGGGAAGGTTCTGGCAGCTTCTCACAGAAGCCACCCCTGCAAGCCCCCTGCTACCAAAACCTGGCCACACAAACCCAATACAGCCGCCTTTGGCTAGCTGGGTTCTCACTTAGTTGACCTAATTGGCCTCACTTAATTTCTTCTTTTTGCATGCTCTGCTCTAGTGCCAGAGGAGTGCCTAAACAGGACAGGTTTTGAACAGTATACATTTTCCCTTCTGTGCCAAAGCTGTGTGATTGTGCACTGTCCCACACACTTTCCTGGCCTGAAAGTGGGCTTTTTGCTCCGAGTTCCGTGTTCCCATCCTCTGACCAGAGAGTGATGTGCAGGCAAGTTCCTGGGTCCTGTGCTTATTTGGCATAGAGTCTGGCTCTGAGCAAGTGACTCAAGAAACTCTGTTCTGCCCCCAGGGTGTCTTTGACTTAAAGCCTTCCATTTAACAGAGGAGTTTTCTGTTGCTTTTTGTTCCTTCCATAGCACAGGATCCTCATTCTATCCTCTTGACAATTTCAGGATATCTATAGCATGGATTTCTCTGGGTATCGTTGAGTTAATTGGGAAAGTGAGCTGTCCAGTAGTTCGGCCCATCCGAGCCTGCTCAAAGTCAGCCGTGCAGCGCTTGGGGTGAGGAGGTTGATTTTTATTTCCGTGCACATCAGGTGGCTTTGTGAAGGATATAGGCAGATGCTGGGTGTTCCTGAGAAGTTGGTTAGTGAAACCTAACAACAATTGTTCTTGCAGGCAGGAAGTTATGTTCGTGATGATGCTGTTCCCAATCTGATTCAGCTAATAACTAATAGTGTGGAGATGCATGCCTACACTGTGCAGAGACTCTACAAAGCCATCCTTGGTGATTACTCTCAGGTAATACCAGATGTGGCCAGCTTCAGTTTCCTTGTTGTACTGCAATAAGCATGTTTACTAAGCATCTCAAGGTAAGGCAACATCAGACTGTCTAGCTCCAAGGGACAGAGTGCAGAGGAGGCATGTCTTCTGTAAGTTCTTGTTCTTTTTATTGTGTCTAATTCTCTTACAGAATTCTTGATCAAATTAAATATTCCTTTTTCTTCTGCCGTGGAGAACTTCCTTGGCTGAAAGGAGGGCTAAGCTTGCTCAGGGAAATGGTGAGGGTTTAATTTGTTATGCAGGCATTCATTTATCTCTGAGGCATCTGATTTTTCTTCTAACAGCAGCCCCTGGTGCAAGTGGCCTCTTGGTGCATAGGAGAGTATGGAGATCTTTTGGTGTCTGGTCAGTGTGAAGAGGAGGAACCAATACAGGTATAGCTTGGGAAAGAACAACTGTGTACCTACCTGGCTGAGGCTGGAGCTGCTTGATGTAAGGGGAGCGCGGCGGTTCCTTAGCACTAATGTCCATGATGGTGACAGACCCTGAGCGGGAGTGTCCTTCCCACGCTGCAGGCACGGGCTGCATAAACACTCGCTGTGAGGAGGGCAGCCACAGTTGGCGGAGCAGGCTGGTTTCAGTGCTCCAGCTTGCAGAGTATCTGCTAGGGTCTTAGCTGTGTGTTTTGATGATAAACCTGCTCTTCAATGTGTGGAGCAGGAACTGTATCTTAAAACTAGTATCGGGATCTCTAGCTAGATGTTTCTGTCTTGCACTCTGAACATAATGCTGCAGGCTCACGGAGTTGCAGCGAAGGTATGACAGGGCCATTAAGCAAGAGAGGTTTTTACAGTATGTCCTGGAAGGCTTGCTGCAAAGCTCATCTCTGTCTCAGCCTAACCTTTCGGTACCTTTTCAGGTAACGGAGGATGAAGTTCTTGATATTTTAGAGAGTGTCCTGATATCTAATATGTCTGCATCTGTTACACGAGGCTATGCTCTCACTGCCATCATGAAGCTTTCCACAAGGTTCACCTGCACTGTCAAGTGAGTTCTTATTGATGTTGTATCACACAGGACTTTGCTGCAAATACACTGATGTCAGTTGTCTTTAGTAGAAGTTTTCCTTGGACATGTTCTGCTTCTGTGGTTTACAAGAGTCACCTTGTTATTTGTTGGCTTTTACAGCCCCCCTTTGCTTGCAGGGTAGAAGACTTCACTGCTTTATACTTTTTTCTCTGTGGGTGTCTGCTACTGTGTAGGGACTTAATCCACGTTGCTGTTGCTTGAAAAATCCTCAGTGGGGAGGATAATGCCTTACTTCCAGTGGACTGTTCTTTCCAGTGTCTCCTTTGGATGATGGAGAGAAAAATAGCCTTGATTCCTACCGATGGCTTCTTGGTGTGGGTAGTTGAGCTTCCTAATGCTGTGGGGGTGGTGGGGTGTTAATCACCTGCTGACGCTGTTGTGAAGGGACAGTTCAGAAATGAGTGTTGCACAGACACTCCAGGAAACAGTGGTGACTGCTCTTTTAAATGAGTTACCCAGGACACTTGTTGAGCAGAGGCCAGGTAGTGTCTTCCGGATGACACATGCTAATCCCTTGCTTATTGCTGCTAATTCCATGGTTTGGTTTTGTTTTTTTGTTTCCCCCCTGCCCTGCACAGTCGCATTAAGAAGGTAGTTTCCATTTATGGCAGCAGCATTGATGTGGAGCTACAGCAGAGGGCAGTGGAATATAATGCACTTTTCAAGAAATATGATCACATGAGGTGAGTGCTGATGAGTTTTGGTGTTTGAAAAGGATCATTATAATCTATTCTGGTCTCCTGTGTACCACACTTTGTGCTTTGAGAGCTTTGTCTGGTGATTTTGGTAGGAATACAGAGTAATTAGAATCCCTTCCCCATCTGTGAGGCTAGTGAGTGTTTTAAGACTTTCTCTGCTAAAACATTTGCCCTGCTTTGAGCTTGAAGTTGACTAATTTTTACTTCTAGGTGTTGAATCTTAAATTTGATAGCTGAGTAAGGATCTGCAGGTAGCTTTTACCATGCCAGCATTTCCACGGTCATTAGGTTCAAACTGATTTAAAAATGTCTTTAGAATAAACATGCAGAGATCCACTGACCCGTCATCCTAAGCTGTGCTCTGAACTCAAGGTAATTCTTCCAACTGTTAATACTCTTCAGTTTTTCAGAACATCTTTTTAATTTACCATATATTCCTGTAGTATCTGTTTAAAATCTCCAATTGTGCATGCAAAGGCATACTGTTTCACTGCACCACTCAGCATCTCTATTTTACAAATCATGAGCATGTTAACCTCCTTACACCTTATCATTGAGGAGTCCCCATTCATCTTTGCTTTGCTCAAGTGATTGTTTCTTTAATGAGAAAGTTAACCCCCACTTTGTTGCAATAATTAAAGCTGTAATTCTTTGCCGAATAGTTATTAATCTATGTACAGTAGTTAATTGTTGATACATAGGAGCACCATGGATTCTCTTCAGTGAGGATAAAAAGATTGGAGGAGGTCTTCTTGGAATTAACTTCACCCTTGAAACTTTCCATAAGAATCCATTGGATGGAGGAACATCCATTTTAGGGTCTAGATGAGAGGACGGAGCAAATGGATGCCACTGGACTAAATACTGCCTATGTTTTTAGGGGCCTCCAAACCTTGTTTCTAAGGCTCTTCACAATCACTTTTTTTCCCTAGATACCATCCTATTCACTACATGTAGGATACAACATCCATGTGATTTCCTCTTTTCTCCCCTCTTGTGGGATCTATGTAGCAACTCAGTTCCTGGAGAAGTTACGTTAAAAAACGAGCTAGGGCATGTGAGCTGCTTAGGGCTTCACATGGTCTTATGAATGAGTTGAGAAAAATCTGGCTTGAGGCTTTTGATCAGAGCTGACCATTGCAGACAACATTGTCTGGCAATCAGCTGGCTTTTGGTCAGATGGCAGTGTACACTATTCACAGTTTTGGGAAGTGTTGCTCTTCAGAAAAACTTCTGTGAACTTCATTTAGTTTTACAAGAAAGCATCTGTGTTTTTTCTCCCAGTATATTCTGATGTTCATTACAGTGTAAAGGTCAGTGTTTAATAGTTTCTGCTCATTAGGACTTTGTTCATGGTCAAAAATGTGGCCCATTGTTGGGTTTATTGGCACTGGAGCACTTTTTCAGCCCAAAAGATGTGTAGGCAATGTGGCGTACTGCTAGTCCATGCAGCGCTTTGTGGCATGATCTGCAAGGGTAATGGCCTTTCTTGTATTGCAGACTAGTTCTCCCTCTGCAGGTTTTCTTAGTTTTTTGGCTTGATGTCAAGATTCTGGATCCTGTGGCACCTCTTCAGTCTCTGTATCATTTCAGGAGAGTACTCCCAAGGGCTGAACTTAATCTCTTTGGAAACTTAATTTGGCTAAATGAGAGCATGGCAATTTGCTTTTCCAACTTAGTCACCTAAGTGGTTAACCCTTCTGCGAGGAGAAGTCAGATGGGCTGACTCTGACTCAGCTGCTTATGGAACAGAGCAGTCAGGTGACCTGGGTCTGCAGTTAATCCACCATTGCTCAATTATTTAATCTTTGCCTCGGATTTGTTATCTTAGTCCCAGTGGAAACTTTGTCAAGTCCTAGGGGGAAAAAGGAGGCAGGAGGGCTTGTTTGGCTTTCAGCTGTCAACTAATGTGTTTATTCTGGCCTAGAGTGCCAGGGATTGTGACTGACCTCCTCGGGCTGTCATGCAGTCTTACAGTTCCCCTGCGTTGGAGCTGAAAGGAAAAGGCAGGTTGCCCTGTGTAAATCATCTGAATGTCTGAGTATTTGGATTGGGATCCAGGAAGATGGCACAGTGTAACTATGTCAGCTTCTTTCAGGCCAGCCCTGCTGGAGAGAATGCCAGTAATGGAGAAAGCCACCACAAATGGCCCCACTGAGATTGTACAGACCAACGGAGAGACAGAGCCAGCGGTACTGGAAACCAAACCTCCACCCTCTGGATTGCAGCCTGCTAGCCAGGTAATGGAACCTGATCCAGGATAAGTTTCCGCTGCCTGTCAGACCACACTACTAGCCCCTGCCAACAGTAAGCTGAGACCATCTCCCTCCCCCTCTCTGCTAGTTCTGGCCTGGTGATGATTGCATCACCGCTCTGGTGCCTGTAGTGTCAAGGTTGGCTGTGTGGGAGAGGTCACTGGGGGAGTGCAAGAGCAAGGTGGGGTAAAGACACATGTCCTCAAAAAGTCTCAGTGTGTGCGACCTCCATCCTTCTTTCTGTGGTCCCAGGATCTCTCCTGGGGTGTGGGACTGTAGCCAAACTAAGCACCTCTCTGGCCAGCTCTGTTGAGAGCAAGTAGAATCCGTTAGGTTTGCAGGGGAAGGTAGCAGGGAGTTGAATAATGACCACATCCACTCTTTCATTAGGCAAATGATTTGTTGGACTTGTTGGGGGGAAGTGATATAACACCTGTAATCCCCACTGCACCTACAAGCAAGCCAGCCTCTGCTGGTGGAGAGCTCCTGGACCTCCTGGGAGACCTCAACCTAACAGGTGAGCAGGCTGCTTCTCTTCAAAGTCTGCATTCTCAGTCCTGGGGTGGGATGAGGGCTGGCTAGTTCTTCACTTTCAAGTCTTGGCCTTCACACGTATTCCTACCAAGACCCACATTAGCATGCAGGTGGGAGTCAGGGAATGAAGTTGCAGGCTGGTTCTGCATGATTAGCTGTTGAGACTTGAGCCTTTTCACACTGCAACCTGGGAATGCTGTGAGCCTTTCCAGAGAACACTGGGAGATGTGAGGAATTCATTCAATTTGAATGCTTCCTAGCTCAAGAGGAGCCAGTCCTTGTTAGTTAGTGAAAGCAGAGAAGGGGAGGATAACAACACAGATGATTTGTAGAGCTTCATGTAAGGAAATAGGATATGCAGCAGTTGATCTTTGGAGAAGGAGTAATTACTCTTATTTTTATGACAGCAAAGTAATAATCCTTCAACATTTCTTGTAGGTTCTCCAGTATCTGCCCCTGCACCCCAGATAGCACAGCCTTCGTTCCTGCTTGATGGACTTCCACCACAGCCTCTCTTCAATGGTATTGCTGCAGGTTAGGGACATGTAAATCCCTAGCCTGAGGTGCCACAGCACCCAACTAAAAGAGGAAACAAGGGGTAATAAAAAGAGGGGGGGATTTGGAAATGAAGTGTGGCACAGGCACTGGAGCAGAAGGGGATGTGTTTATTCTTCAGAAGAGTTAATGTCTGGGGTAAAGTAAATGTGTGCTATAATGTTGAATGATCTCCAGATCCTGTAGGTCTCCTGCTTTTTTGTTTTCTACAGGAATCCCCTCAATTACTGCATACAACAAGAATGGGCTGAAGATTGACTTCACCTTTGAGAGGTCAAACACCAACCCCAGTGTCACTGTAATCACGATACAGGCCTCCAACAGCACAGAGCTGGATATGACAGATTTTGTTTTCCAAGCTGCAGTACCAAAGGTAGAGCCATGGAGGGCAGCTACAGTGATAGGTTGAGGGCCAGCTACACATACTTCCTGATCAGTGCTTTCATGCAGACAGAAACTTGCAGCATGGGAAACAAGGCTAAGAGATGTTCATAGGTTCTTTTAGTGCTCAGTTTGGTCACCTCTTTCCAGTCTGAAAGTAAATGTTATAAATGCAATAGAACACTGCTTCCTATCAGACTGGACTACTTCTGCTTGGACAAAATCTTGTTTCAAAATCACCACTTCCTAGGAAAGTTGCTAAACCATATGCAGAAAAATGTTGGGTCAAAAAATAAAGTTGTTACTAATCTTTCCCTTTATTCTTAGTTTCTAAGAAATATACCATGCTCTTTGCAGCTATGAATACATGAAAAAGCACAAAATATGGCAGACAGGTAGTGCCTGGTTTGTAGTAGAGCAGACTGTTTAAGCAGGGTGTGGTTGGAATGTTCTTCAAGTTTGGGAAAATACATTCGCTTCTAGAAGTTTCACTTCTAGGAATTAGTCATGCTCCAACTTTAATTCGGATAGGTTTCATACCTGCCATAGGAAGGAATTGGGGAAAGAATGGGCCTCCTGAAGTAACAGGTGTGCTGAGCAGTCTTGACTGTTCCTCTGTGTCTGACACTTGAAACAAGGCATCGCTGCTGACCTTGGTAAACTACAGTGAGCCCTCACCCCTTAGTGTTTGTGCTGCCTGGTTCTCACCTGTGTAGAAAGCAGGAGGGCCGGTGGATATTTTGTTCTCTACGGACAGGGAATTGAAGAACTTATTATATAATTTCAGGGCCAGGAACTGACTCTTAGTTTTCGTTGCTGTATCTTGGTGCGAACAAAACACTTTGTTTTTACTTGATTAAGCATCAAATTGTTTTCATCCTTTCTTCAGACATTCCAGCTGCAGCTCCTGTCTCCCAGCAGCAGTGTCATCCCTGCATTTAACTCGGGGACCATCACACAGGTCATTAAAGTCCTGAACCCACAAAAGGTGAGTGATTCCAAGAACAGTTATTAAAGATACTGTCTTGGAATCATGGATTTAGCGGCAATCGGTGAGGGATGCATCTCAGATGAGACACAGACAGTGATGGTAGCGAATTATGTGTTTTTAATGACAGTCATTTTGTTTAGAGTTAGGAAAAAGTTACGAAAAAGACAGGAGGTCCTGGGTAGAGGTTTGGCCTTCTATTTGGTTATACTGCTAAAACAGATTTGTAGCTTTGTTACCCTCTTGAATTCAT
Organism: Athene cunicularia; assembly: GCF_003259725.1. Classification (NCBI taxonomy): domain Eukaryota; kingdom Metazoa; phylum Chordata; class Aves; order Strigiformes; family Strigidae; genus Athene; species Athene cunicularia. Next base: position 137,698 of record NW_020799114.1, on the reverse strand, counting down.
GAATGGTTTTTCATTGGAATGGTGGTTAAACAAGTTTTTGGATGGCCTTTCTAGAGGAGCTCAACCTGTTGTGTATATGCATTGTAAAAGTGATGTCTTGAGAGGCAAGCATCTTCCCATATAAATACATTCAACGTTCATTCTTGCTATCTGCAGCACCATTACTTGAAATGTTTGTAACACAAAAAATGGCTTGATCCATAATCTTAACAAAATTATCTGTTTTCTCAAGTGGTGTTTTTAATGTGATGAGTGTAGTTTTAAACAGTTGATGGAAAGAACCTTTAGATGTGATTTAAATTCCATTTGTTTTACAGCCTTCAGAGACAGGCTTCGAGACTGGGATACAGCAGACTTGAGGGGAGGGAGAGGTGTGGCCCACATGGCCTCCTTAAGAGGCTTTGCAAGTATTCAGATGGCATCAGAGAGAAAACCAAAATTTCTTCCTTTGTGGGACACCCTTAAGATCTTAACCATCTTTAAGAACTTAAAATGTCTTTAAGTTTTTCATAGATTAACCTTTACTTATTGCTCTAGGTGTTAAGTGTTGCTGCCAGACTGATGCGCAAATTAGAAAAATTCTCAAATTTCATCCCAGGATTTCACAGAATGGCTGTCTTCTAGTGCATCATTTTTGTGGTTTCCATGCATCTCCCCTTATCTCAGTGTAGTGTGCTCCCTCTGCCATCATTAAGGCGCAAGACTGATTATTCTCTTGTATACATCTGATATATTTCACCTTGAAAGTTACATTCTCAGCTTGGGAGGGTTCAGGAGTTTTCCTGTAAGGTGCCAGAAGTTGCAATATATCCACCTCGGATGGGACCCACAGGTGAAATAGACCTAGATAGTGGGATCCTTTCTTGTTGGAACACCAGAACTCCTAGAACACTTCAGAATACAGGGGTGCAAAATAGTATTTTACTACCCTCTTCTCCTGCCCACTCTTTTCTCACTCTTCCACCTCAGGCATCTATGCATCCCTTGCTGTCCTTTAAACTGCTACTGCCTGACAGTTCCGCTTTGCAAGAGCCCTGTCTGTGAGATAGTGTAGTTCCCTGGAATTCTCTGAGGGAGGCAACCTTGGAACAACCTTGCTACTTAGGAGGTAGCTGTTTGTCTTGTTAGTGTTGTAAAAAAGTCTGTTCACCTGGACATGGGCTGTCATAATGCTGGATTGAAGCTGATGGACAGTTTCCCAAAACACCACCAACAAACCAATATCAAAAATGACACCCATTATGTTGATCTACTAGTGAGGCTGGTTGGAGCAGTCATTGTCCTCCTTTCCTCCCTTGACTATCCCTTTTGCATATTTCCCTGTAGGTATGGCAAGAGAGCCAGAAATAGCCAACTTTTTGCCTTTTCCTTTTAGCTTTTTTGGGAAACAAGATTTTTTGAGAGTGAGGAGAATAAGGAACCTAACTTGGAGCATGCTGTGCTCTAGCTGTTACTAAGGGCCACCTAGTAGCTGGATGGAAGCCAGATGACAGTGTAAAACAACTTCTGAGCTATTCCATCGCTTACAGCAGGAGGAAATGTTCCTAGAGACCCAGTTTCCAGTCTTTCTTAGGCCATTTCCTTCACAGTGCTACTGAGCTATGCAAGGCTTGACGTTTCCACACCACTGCCTGGGGTGAAGAGCAGGTGTGGGAGACGACACCTCCCCCTGCGAGCCCAAGTGCAGAGCAGCAGAGTCCAGATCTGCCTTCTGCTTTCTTCCATTGTTAACTGGCGTTTTAAGACAGTTATTTTTGTATTTAAGAACTTGAGTGCTTGTGATATCAGGGCCAGTGCAGAGGGATGTGGGTAGAAGCTGTGCTGTGGCTGTTCTAAGAGCTCGTACCTGATCTGAGAACTAGAGTGACCAGTCCGTGTCCTGCCAGGCTAAGCGCTGATCTGCAGTGTCACAGCTTACCCTGCACGCCCTGCTCCTGTGGTCAGGAAGGGTCCGTGTTCTGTATTCATGGGCTAAGGGAGGGGAGCTGGATGGGGCGGGATTCGCTGAGCTGTAATGAAGACCTGAATTTGTTTTGTGTTTGTTTTTTTTCCCCTCTTTTCTCTTGTAGCAACAACTACGTATGCGGATCAAGTTGACATATAATCACAAGGGCTCAGCAATGCAGGATCTAGCAGAAGTCAACAACTTCCCCCCTCAGTCTTGGCAGTGAGGCTCTGGCACCATTCTTATTCTCACCCCACCCAATCAAAAGAACTCTGGGAAGAAGGTTGTGATCCTTGGCAATCCCCCAAACTGCACCATGGGCACGGGGAACAGATGAGACCTGCTGATGAGGAGGAATTTTCCTGAAGTGATTGCTGACTTTGAAGCATATCTGTTAAGACTAATCTCCTCTCCTCCGCTGATGAGGCTGGCGGCTTGTGGAGGCTACTGTGCACTCCCTCACACATGCATTCACAGCCAGAAGCAACATTCCCTTCTCCCCTCCCCCCTGCCCCCCTGCAAAGAAACACAGCCTGGTTGGAAGAGAAGTCTGGAATTTCTAGCAGGGAAACTTTCTTCTCTCTGCAGCAAGTGAACAGCTGCCCCTTCTTTCTGCTGTCTTTTTTCCCTGGGGTGGGCAAGGCGTGTTGTCATTCATTACTAGCTGGATTCCTTCAGGCACTTTCATCTGGGGCACAGACTGGGGACTTGGGGAACATCAGGCTGCCCTTCCTCTTTCTTCTTGTATCCCCCATGTCCGAAGGGGCTGGAGGCTTCTTATGGCCTATTCAGTGCATTATTGTATACACCCACCTCTTAGTTATGTGAGACATACCAAGAGCAAGTTAGGCCTTGGGAGTTCATCTGCAAACCTGGGGCAGTGCAGGAAAAGAGGTGCTGGTGAGAGCTGATAAAATTGCTTTGGTGCTGTACTTGGAAATGAAGACCTTACACTTGAATTTTCTTTCTTTCTTTCCATCAATAGCTACAGCCATGCAGATTCACAGTGTTCTGTAGCTTCCCCAGAAAGTGTGGTGATGTATGAGAGATTTAGAGATCCAAGGAGCAGCTGGTTTTCTACCACAGATGGTTTCAAAGCCTTTTAACCCATTAGTTGTTGTTTATGGGTAGAAAAACATTCAGTTTTGTAGATCAGTCTTTGAGCAAGGATTCTGTTCCTGCTGGGAGACTAATCAGAGACTATGCTGCAAAGTTGCTCTTCCCAGTTATTCCAGACCTTCTCCCCAATTTAATTTCCAGAGCCTGTTGTAGACCCCCTAGATTCCATTTGAGTTACTTCTGACTGGGATACTTGTGTTGTAACTGTAATATTGGCACTGAAATAAAGACCATGCGGTTTAAAGAGACCTTTTCCCATTTTGTTACTTAATTGATCCTTGTAGTTTGCTCCTTGCTCCCCCTTCAGAGAAATGTGCTAGTTCAGGTTCAGACTGAAAGTAACTAAACTGTTTTTTGAATGGAAGCCAGTCGTTTGAGTATTTGAATCCAAAGCTGTGAGGCCCAGTACTATTCTAAGCGTACAGAAAGCTGTGGTCAGTTACGCTTCCTCGTGTGAGCAGCTGTCAAGGTGGTACAGCTCTGAGTTCTCATGGAGACTACACGCAGGACATAAAGCACGGTGAAACAAAACTATTTAAATGTTCAGCTCTCTTTGTTGAGGAAGAGAGGAGGATATATCTTAGGTCTTCATCCATGAGTGTGCTGGCAAGCTGACGGTACTCCAGCTTCCAACCCAGTGCTTTCTCAAAAGAAACAGATGGCACGTCTGCTTTATTTCTGTTCTAGGGCTTTCCAGATAGTGATCGTTCAGTGTTCTGGTGGGAAGCTTAGACACAGCTTTTTGTGTCTGCAAAAGTGCTCACACTAGGCTCCAGTCGTTGCCAGAAACATTGCAGGAGTGGTGCACAGTGTACTTAGGGAAAATTGAAGACCTATTCTGCCCTTGAATTGGGAGTAGGAGACCACTAAAGGTTGTTCAGTCTGCTTTGGTTTTAACTGCATTAAGTAATATAATGTAGGACTGACCGTCACTTAAGTGCTGATCTCTGTAGTGGAGTAAGTTTAGTTTCTCTTGGAGGGCATTTTTGCTGCCTTACTGATTAAGCAGGTTTGGGCCTTTGAATTAGCAAAGAGTTTTATTATTCTACTGGAACTGGTATCAGCATGGGGTAAAATCTAGAATAATGATGTATGATTTCCTTAAGTAATTCTGGTTGTGGCAGGGTGATGCCCTGACTGTCGGTGGTGAGAGAGACACTGTGCTTCAGCGAGAAGCATCATGAAGCAGGTGGTCTTGTAGGTGCTGACCTTTGTTGCTCTCACCAGTTGTGACTATTCACTACCCCACTAGCTCAGGCTCCTCGGTGTTGAAGACTGAGCACGTTGAATCTAGACTCCAGTGAGCTAACGGAAAGTCTTTGACTTAGTTCCTGAACTCCGCACAGAATGTAGATGGTCACTTGTGCTGGAAGCTGGCACGCCTTAGTCTCTGTTTGGTTTTGCTGAGAAAGAGCGCTGATGCAGGAGACCAGATGGCGAGGATTAATTAAATGGTCTCTCACCCGGCCAGTTTGTTGCAGTATAGTTGGGAACAGGTTGTCTTGTCCCTCTTGTGGCACTTGTTTTCTGTCCCCTAGAGCAGCTGGGTTTTGTTGTTGGTCTCTGTCTGGTTGGTAAGTTTGTAGGGTGAATTCCTGCTATGTTCTTGGCGCCTTCAGCCACCCTTGCACAGTGTTTGTGTCTTGGGAAATAGGCACTTTGTCATATTCTTCTGAGTCAAGCTGAAGGAGGCAGTGCACATACCTGCAATGCGTTTTGCTTGAAGCCATCCCTTGGCTGTGAAGTTCTCCTCTGTAGCAGCTGAACATTCCTGTTGTCCTTGGAGCTCATTCCCTTCCCGCCAAGGGATGGGGCGCTCACGCGCCGTCAGAAGGCGGCCAGGTTTCACATGTTCCCATATCTGCAATACTAGATACCACTGCTTGCTCCTTGACCCCTGGGTGCATCTCTTAGGCTCTGTGCTGCTGCTTTGTCTTCTCACTGGAGAGTACTCACATGTCCACATCTGAGGCGCTCGGAGGACAGGGTGAGTCTTTTTTTCCACCAATTGAATGCAACAGTTCTTACAGGTCTGGTCAACGTTTTCCTTGCTTCAGTGTAAAGGGACTATAAAGGCAGCAAGATACAGACTTCATGGCTAATCTTACTAATATCTGCATTGGAGACTTTGGAGCTGGGAGAGACTGAATGTCTGTTTTTTCAAGTGAATGTATTTTGAGTCAAAAAATGACAGAATAGTGGCCATAATAGGCCTGAAGGGGGAGGAGACATGGGAAGGTCCCAAGATTCGACTTTGTCCAGGTTTTGATGGGACAAAATATGGCCTTGAACAACCTTTTGAAGCAATAGCAGTGAGGGGGCTGCCACCTGTACAGTACCTTGGATAAATAACTCGGAAGATGCTGAAACAGCTGGGAAAGGTGACTTGGTGCCTTCCCCAAAGCTGGTACTAGCTGCAAGATGGAGCAGCAAAGATGGCTTTTTTTTTTTTTTTTTTTTTTTTTTTTTTTAGATCTGCTGGTGCGCTTTCTATGTGTTCATTTTCTACTTGGGGGCTGTGAGGGAAGAAGCTACTGGACTGCTTCCCTCTGAACTTTCACTCTACTCCTGTATATTCCTTTTTTCCCGATGTTGTAATTTACATTTTACATAGAGCCCCATCCCACCTCTTTGACAGTATGGTAAAAAAAAAACCAAACTCCCAAACAAAAAAGCCCGAAACAGAACCCCAACAAACCCAACCAAATTTGAAATAAAAACATGCCATTTGAGCAGGGAGCCTGGTGGCATTCTGACTTCTGCAGACCTATTTTTGAGATGTGAAAAATTTAAATAAATGCTGAGTCTTAGGTGAGTGAGGAGCATAACGGATGTAAACATTTACATGGGATGCATTAGACTTCTGCTGTGTGTATTGTCTTTTGGTTGAAACAAATTATGAAGTGACTAATAAAATGAGTCAATATTCAATGATTTAAAACTGCCTTGTTGCTTTTTGCTGGTACAGTGGGATATGATTTACTGATTCTTAACATTTGGCCACAGACAAGGTCAGATGATGTGAAATAATTAGGGCAGAATCTGAAAAGCTTTCCAGGAAATTTTGGGGAGCAAAATGAGTAGACAGTTAGAAAACACTTAAAAGAGTCATGTGCAGTTACCACCCTGAAAGAGCTTGACTGCAGCAGTGTGTGTCCAGGTGCTAGAAAGGTGCAATGGGATCTGAACACCAGGACTTTTTTTTTTTTTTTTCCCCCTGGTGTCTGCAGCCTGCCCTCGGTTGATTCCCTTGCTGATTAAAAAGCCCCTTTCATGCTCCGTGTGTCTCTGGGATAAGGACTGCTGTGATTTCATTGTCCGTTAAAGCAACCACCACATGGGCCTGCTGGAAGCTGGTTCTTTGTGTTTCCTAGTCACAGTAACATTAGATAACTTCTCATGAGTTTTCTAACACATAACTATGTGCAGAGCACAATCTCCTCTGTATTGATATGGCCTTCATTTATGGAAATTCTCTTGAAGCAAAGTAGTTACAGAACTATGAAGCTGTAGCTAGAGATGCGTTGTAATCGTGCATTTCTGTAGAGAAAATGCAACAAAAATGTGATTTAAAGCCTTGTCATCCTGTGTGTGTAGTCTGGAAGTGTGAAGGACTAGGTGGCCTTTTCTGTGATTGCCTTGGTTTAATTACATGAATTAATACGAAATGCTGGGGAGCAGTTTAACCTTGCTGATGAGATGGGTTGTCTGTCAGTTCCTTGGTTTTTAAATAGAAGAGCTCGTCAGATTCTGGACAGTTCAGAAACTGCTGGTTTATGTGGCAGCGAGCAGTCAGTCATCTCGGGCCCGGTTCTGGAGCACGCAGAGCCCGGGCCAGCGGGTCCTGGGCCCCCTCGCGCGGGGCTGAAGCGCAGGAAGGCAGGCAACGCTTAAAGGAAACATGTAACAACGCAAAACGTTCGGTGCCATAAAGCAATACCAACGGTGAGAACTTGGAAAGCTCGTCGGGACTCAACTCTCAACTCCGCGTCGCAGGAGCGGCGGGGCTCTCCGGGCTCGTCAGTTTAGTTAAATACACTGTAAGAGGACAGATGGACACTCAGATATAGCCATTGAGGCAGCTGAAAATCTCCCCATTTATTGCTTGAAGAATTTATAAGGAAATTGGCTTGCTTTGGACCCTAACAC